>NC_134356.1:608797195-608872195 GCF_048569485.1 Anomaloglossus baeobatrachus | reverse complement strand
AGTCACACACATCGCCCCCTCCCCAAGTAGGTGACAGCAGCCAACCAAGAAACCCTTGTCCCCACCCTTCAGGTTTGATGTCCACACCAGGGGGGCGGAGCCAGGCAGTTGGCTCCGCCCACCCAGTAGTTCACTGGCCTGGAGGCGGGAAAGACAGCAGTTCAGACAGAAGTTCTAGAGCAGTGTGAGGAGTAGCCTTGACGGTGAAGGAGGGAGGACGAGCTCAAGGGAAGACCTGTGACCAGGCCTGCCGAGAGTCTACTCAGGTGGCTGGGTCGGAGCCCAGTCACCTTTTAGCAAGAAGGCAGACGGTGGTGGTTGCCTGCAGGAGCTGGGATTACAGCCGGTGGAACCGTAGGGACCAGGGTCGAAAAGTGGCCCACCGGTACCGAACCAGGGAACCGATTGGAAACCGGAGCACCAGGAGGGGTACTCAGTCCCAGTACAAAGCCCCGAACCGACAGGGCCAAGTCAAATCAACTGATTGAGGACTGGACATTAGGACCTATCCCACACAAGACCCGTTAGAAGACAACAGCCCAACCATACAGGGTAAAGCCACGGCCAAGGCATAGAGACACAAAGGGCCAGCGTCTGCGGGCAAACAGGGCTCTTCCGACAACCAGCAAGCTGGGGAGCGGACTACCGTTGCATAGGCATAGGAGTCAAACGTTCATATAAAAGGTGCAGGAGAAAGGCGGAAACCACCAACCCGTTCAGGGAGAAGCTGCAGCAGGCTGCGAGCCCCGTTCATCTTCTCGTTTGGTTTACCAGAGACACCAGTGTATTGTCATAGTGACTACACCAGTGCCTTCGGGCCGCGCACCGCGCCGCACCGCTTCAGCATACGCCTGCTCCCACACCTCAGCACCTCCCACGGGCCCCCAGGACCATCACTCCCCTACCCACGGAGGGGTCAACACCAAGCTGCGCAACACAGTCCCCGGGAGGCCTAGTTAACGGCAGCGGTGGTGTCCATCTATTCACCACAACCCGTGGGTGGCGTCACAAACTTACATCCCAAACCAAACCACGGCGGCCCCGGCCGTGGAACTTCCCCGTCAAGTCCCTGCGTGTAGTGCCAACCCCCTTGCAGAGCGACGTGACTCCGGGTCCGTGAAAGACTCAAGCCACCATCCACCGTACGAGCACGAATCCGAGCGGCTCGGCGGCCGCAGCCGAGCCCGCGGGGCGGTACTCATCTGCTGAGCTTTCCTGCAAAAGACACTTGAGGAATACACTGATGGGAGTTTTCCTGAAGCAGCACCTTTTCACTGGTCCCCTTTTTTTCTTTTCAATGCTGAAGTGGTGCTTTTACATTCATGTCACAAACTCCCAATGCAAGTCTGAGAGCCAGGACAGGGCTGTTCTAGACTTGCATTGAGTTATGACTTCCAGTGTAAAAAGTTCAAAAAGACTGAACATCTGTAGATTTATTTTTTTTTTGTTTTGTTTGGCACTTTGTTCGACTTGCTCCAAGCTTTTCATACCTTTTTTGTTAGGTCTCATTCAGATGTGTTTCCAGTACGTGTGGTATCTGTTTTTATTTTTTCACAGATACCATAAGTACCTATTACAGCATATGGGGCTGCTCACATATTCGTGTTTTTTCCATGGACCGTGCATCCATGCAAAACATGTGGCGACATGTCCGCATGTGACCTCAGTAGACCATCTCTCTCAAACTGTAAAATGCCTCACATGGAAAAGCTTTTATACTGAAGGAGACTGATGGACTGGTCTGGTCACACACTCCTCCATCAGCAGCCATTGACATGGACAGAATTGCTGGTTAGTGGGTGAAGAAAACTGTACTAATAAGAAAATCGCCCACCCCTTTAATGAGCACATTATCATTGGCATGCACCACTGCAAGAAAGGTACTCCAAGTGGGACAGGAGCACATATGTCATAATTTGTCACTTTTGTAGCAGAAATTAAGTTGCCATTGTTGGCCCTGTCCCCTCCTGGCTAAGATTTACCCACTTCCCAAAAAGTTGGTGGCCAATATTGAGTTTCTCAGAATAAAACTTATTTTGGGGGTACCTCAAATCAATATTCTATCAGAAAAATACCCAAACACTTTGAGTGACAAAGAGGAAATTTTTTAAAAAATTATTTACTTTATTTGGATATTAAAAAAGGGGGTCCTTTGACCCAAGCATACAAAACACCAAAACATGAACAACAATAATACATAAGACAAAAGACAATAGGTAGTCTCACCCACTTCAGTGGGGACAAATAGAGACGTTTTTATAGAGTGGATATCCACCAATAATTTCACCTGAGAAAAGGTCAAAACTCAGAGAGGCGGGTGAATCTGTATTCTCTCCCTAATCTTCCCCTCAGAAAAGTCCTTACCTAACAATGGAGCACATCCTAAGTTTTACGATGCCCCCATTCCTCGGCGGCTTGCCCTTTGCAGACCCTCCTCTATCCCTCTTGAATATAAATAATAACGTCTCAAAAAGTGGTGAGTACCACCATTATCTCTGGCACATCCACATTAACAAGGTTTTTACTGGTAGAGGCAAACAGTAATTATGAGGAAGAAACTGTTCTTCAATGATCATCCTCAATAGCTTGCTTAGAAAATGACCCTGTACTCCTGAGATATATAACAGCTCATAAATATCAATAATTCAGAGATATGGAAATTATCCACTTATCTTCCAAATCTGTCTTCTAGGTGCCTAGAGACCACCAAAAATTTCTTTAAACCGAGTCCATGTGATTACATTTCATCTTCACATAATCTCGTCACGTCTTGCCCATCATGATCTTTTATCCAGAGTCCATGTAATTTTTTTCAATTTTTCAAGAACTCATTTAATAACTCTCATCTCATCTCAACGCGTTTCGCTCCATACACAATAGCCGACGGAGCTCATCAGGAGATTTTTTTCATTTTTCAAAGAAGCATAATAGCCTTAGGTGTTCAAGCCTCCAGGGTCACACCGCTCTGACCCTGGAGGCTTGAACACCTAAGGCTATTATGCTTCTTTGAAAAATGAAAAAAATCTCCTGATGAGCTCCGTCGGCTATTGTGTATGGAGCGAAACGCGTTGAGATGAGATGAGAGTTATTAAATGAGTTCTTGAAAAATTGAAAAAATTACATGGACTCTGGATAAAAGATCATGATGGGCAAGACGTGACGAGATTATGTGAAGATGAAATGTAATCACATGGACTCGGTTTAAAGAAATTTTTGGTGGTCTCTAGGCACCTAGAAGACAGATTTGGAAGATAAGTGGATAATTTCCATATCTCTGAATTATTGATATTTATGAGCTGTTATATATCTCAGGAGTACAGGGTCATTTTCTAAGCAAGCTATTGAGGATGATCATTGAAGAACAGTTTCTTCCTCATAATTACTGTTTGCCTCTACCAGTAAAAACCTTGTTAATGTGGATGTGCCAGAGATAATGGTGGTACTCACCACTTTTTGAGACGTTATTATTTATATTCAAGAGGGATAGAGGAGGGTCTGCAAAGGGCAAGCCGCCGAGGAATGGGGGCATCGTAAAACTTAGGATGTGCTCCATTGTTAGGTAAGGACTTTTCTGAGGGGAAGATTAGGGAGAGAATACAGATTCACCCGCCTCTCTGAGTTTTGACCTTTTCTCAGGTGAAATTATTGGTGGATATCCACTCTATAAAAACGTCTCTATTTGTCCCCACTGAAGTGGGTGAGACTACCTATTGTCTTTTGTCTTATGTATTATTGTTGTTCATGTTTTGGTGTTTTGTATGCTTGGGTCAAAGGACCCCCTTTTTTAATATCCAAATAAAGTAAATAATTTTTTAAAAAATTTCCTCTTTGTCACTCAAAGTGTTTGGGTATTTTTCTGATAGAATATGGCCAATATTGAGGTAAAAAAACTGTTGTTAAAAAATGTCCAATTTTTAAATTGAATTAATTTGACGCATTACTATACGGCTTGATCTTTTCCAGGGATGCTTCAAGAGGCCGACTCTGTGGATTCTATTCTGGATATTAATGAAAGTAAGTTTCTTGCCTATTTATTTATTTTTTATTAATTTTGCCTACTCAATTTCTCTCTCCTTAATGCAAAGAAATATTATCTTTTTATATTTTTGTGTTTAGCTAGTATGTGGCATCCCAGTACCCGTTCAGCTGTTACTGGGTGAAACAGTTGTTGTGTGGCAGTAGATCTGTTTGTGTGCCAGAATTACTTTGGGCAGTGAGAGTTAGGAAGTATGTAATGCATTATGCGCTGTAATGTGCGGACACTGACTGATAAATGCGCATTGTATTTTACGGCCATCTACTGGCTGATTTTGCATATGAACATTGTGCTAAAAAGATTGAACACCCAATCTACTATAGACATGGCTGAGAGGGGCCTCCCACCTAGGCTAGGTTCACATTTCCGTTGTTTTGCATCAGTCACATGCGTCGCTTGACGCATGTCACTGATGCGTTGTACAACGGATGACAAAGAACAGAATTTCATTGTCTGACTCCGTTGTGTGCGGAGTTCGGGGCGGGTGGAGCCGAGCGGGGCCGTGGCACTGAGGACGTCGGTGCCACGGGGACTGCAGGGCTGTGTGTGTGTGTGTGTGTGTGTGTGTGTGTGTGTGTGTGTGTGTATACATGCTGAGTGCGGGAGGGGGCAGACCCGAGCGGGGAAGTGCACAGCCAGGGTAAATATCAGGTAACTAAAAGTAAAGCACTTTGCTTGGTTACCCGATATTTATCTTGGTTACCAGCATACACCGCTTAGCGCTGGCTCCCTGCACACGTAACTAGTGTAAATATCGGGTAATTAACCAAAGCGCGTTGCTTAGTAAACCAATGTGTATCCTGGTTACGTGTGCAGGGAGCCAGAGAGCGCATGCGCAGCGAAATCCTACGGATTGCACTGCTCAAAAAACGTTACATGCTGCGTTCCTTCTGCCCCGCGGTCAGTCGTTCCATGACTGATCAGTCGGGCAGAGGGTGCAACGCAGCATCAGTCACAATCCGCCGCTCATACAAGTCTATGGGAACAACGGAATCCGTCAAACGGATTCCGTTGTTTACCAGAGCAGCGGATTGTGACTGATACAATTTAACGGAAGTGTGAACCTAAGTGCTGACTCAAGTCCTGCAAGCTTGTTCAAACCTGTTCAGTCTAGTCAAGAGAGAGTAAACACTAAAACTATGCACTACTACTCCCAGAATCTCTACGCCAGTCCAAGTTGAGGGGACATCATTCTCCATATAATTGCCTTCACAAAGGAGTGAAGCTTTCCATTGGCGGAAATGTTGATGCTGAACATTTGCTCTCCTGCATTTTCTATATGCCTCTGGTGGGAACCAGTGCTGTGTGACTTCTATGTATCGATGGCTGGCGGACCACCGCGGTGCAGAGTACGACTACGAAACACAAGATGAGATTGCAGAAAACGAGGGCTTTTTTTTTTTTTTTTTTCTTGAGTAAAACCATGAGGAGAGGATTACATTGAGTAACGTGACCATGGTGCTTCTGGTCTTTGTGAAGTTGCTGCAGAGAGAATACGTGTCCAAATGAAATGCCTTCCTCTGGTACACGCAGGCCACAGGAGCTTCTGCATCATTTAGTAGACCAGAGTACCGCTGGACAAATGATGAGGCTGTGTCGCCCAGGGTTATGGGGTACTCTGTCCCAGGCAGTGAATATCTGGGGAATGTCACTTTGGAGGCTGTTGCCTGGTTCCGTGCCCTGGGCCCTTTTTTTGAAAAGGGGAATATTTACAGGGGATTAGAATAGTGTTCACACGTGACGCCACTTGCGGTGTTGAAGCTATGTAGATGGAGCCGCCGCTGCGCAATGTCCACTGCTGGGGCTGGTGTTAATGGCAGCCTGGATGTTAGACCCTCCACAAGCAGGGCTGGGTCCCAGAGGGTAGGTCTAATGATAGGTGACAGATGAGAAACTGTGGAAAGAAAAGCGCAATAGGGTCTTACCCCAAAAAGGGAGGAAGATATGTAATAAAAACACACTCACCTATAATGGTTGTGCCAGTCACAACCACTATACAGGCATATATAAGATCCAGGTCCAGGCAGCAGTCCCAAAGTTGGCTGATAACAGAGAGTGATAGAAGAAGGGTCTTAATTCCGCGCCAAGGACTCAATGGATCCAGGAAGAGATTAATGCTTCTTTAATAACATGCACAAGTCTACGCGTTTCTGGAGACACAGCTCCCTTCATCAGGACATTGGCAAGAGAACATCAAATCTGGTTTCAAGTGAGATGGTGAAGTATAAAAGCATGCAATGATGTCATAGGAAACACCCATCCTGAAAAAAAACTTTGAAAGCGGGCGGGATCCAGATCATTCTAGAAATCTGTATGTTCAAACAGTTCCCTGAATATTAAATTATGATCAAAAAAAGTTATATACACTTCTACTAACATACAGTAAATATGTACAATAATCCTGACAAAAGAAAAAACAAAATAAATATATAATATATAATAGATACTGAATGACATACACGGGGTTAGAACCTGGTGTAAAAGAAAGAAAAACAGCACGATTTCATGGAGGAGCAGAGACATCAACCACAGGACTACCGCCCCGAGTCGTAATTTATCATAGTCCTAAGGTAGTTTCCTATTAGGCAGGCAGCCTAAGGCTATAATGATGGAGCTCAAATTGCTGTCAAGGAATTGCTAGAAGAGAGCGGATGGCCGAGGGCTATGTGTGGAGTATATTGTGGAACCTTCAATGAAATGCAGTACGGAGCTAGTGTCAGAGAGGTGAACAAAGTTCAGAGGCGTGGGGGAAAAAACACAACCAACGTACGCTTGTGCAGACTGGTGCTCAGAAAAAACAGGCAAAAATCAGAGAGACACAGTGTCTAACATATAGAAACTCGGGGGATATATAAAAAATGACAAGGGGCAAACTAAGTTTGAACCTCATTCAAACTATAATAAGTTCAATTACTGGAGGAGGGGAATGGTCATAATGTAAAAGACTGGATAAGGGAGGAAAAAAAAAAAAAAAAATCCTCATAGTGTAAGAAGGAAAAGTGGTTAAAAAAAAAAAAATTATATATATATTTTTATTACGACAATTAAAAACTAGGAAGCATCTCTGTATTTAAAAGCAATTCACCCTAAAAACTTATTTGAAAAAAATATATTTATAAATATATAAAAAAAATAAAAAAACTGGTTTAAGACATATATATAAAAAAATGTTGTGGATTCATTAATAAATAAGTGAAAATTGAGAAAAATTATTATTACGGGTATATATAACCTAAAATCAATAGAATAGATCAGTGACCTCATTGAGACCCAACGGTTTAAGTGTACGTAGTCTATAGATCCAATAGGTCTCCTTTTTGTTGAGCATTTCCATACGGTTAGGGATAAAAGGTGGGATCTGTTCAATAGGGGTGACCCTAAGCTTAGATTTCCTATTGTGTGCTATAGTGACATGCCTAGACAATCCGTGTAGGAGAAAGCCTTTTTTAATGTTGTGACGATGTGAATTCAATCTATTGTGTAGTGGTTGTATCGTTCTGCCCACATACTGTTTATTACATTCACATTCGATCAAATAAATGACATAGTCAGATTGGCATGTTAGGTGGGTTTTGATAGGATAAAATTCCCCCCCTGAACCAGAACAGAATTGTGTCCTCCTATGTTGTATCGAGTAACAACAAAGGCAGTTTCTCATAAGGCATTTATAGGCACCACAGGGTTTGACAGAAGACTGGGAGATGGGAACCTCCCTAAGTCTCCTGGGGGCTAGCATATTCTTTAAGCTGGAGGCTCTCCTGAAGGTCACCCCGGGTTGTGCCGGTAAGCACCCCCCTAGGACCGGGTCATTTAGGAGAACCCCCCAATGTTTGGAAAGAATCTTCCTGATCCTCTCACCATCATTACTAAAAGTGGTGAGGAAGTTTGAGGAAAAGTCACAGGGCTTTGTGTCCCCAATCCCCCTTACTTTTTGTCTGATCAAATCTGTCTGGGTCAGGGTACTCGTAGCTTTATACGCTTCCTTGACAAGGTTAAGGGGGTATTCTTTCTCAAGGAACCTCTCCTTTAAAATGTCAGCCTGTTGTTTAAAATCAATGTTGAGCGAACAGTTCTTACGGATTCTTTTGTATTGGTTCTTTGGTATATTAATAAGCCACTTGCTGTAGTGACTGCTGGAATAATGAATATACCCATTGCTGTCAACCTTCTTGAAATAGGTTTTTGTTGAAATCCGCCCATTGTTGTGCCAGAGGGTCAGATCCAGAAAATCAATACTGTCCTTCTGTATATTGGGTGAGAAGGACAGACCCCAATTGTTACTCAACAGGTGTTCCAGAAACAACCCCACATTATTACTGGTATTATCCCATATGACGAACAGGTCATCAATATAACGTTTATACAAAATGATGTGTTTAAAAAAATTTGAATTATAAATATATAAAAGCTCAAAGGCCCCCATAAATAAATTTGCGAACGTCGGTGCGACCTTTGAGCCCATCGCGGTCCCGCAGTGCTGATGGTATATTTTATCTTGGAAAGAGAAGAAATTATTAGTTAAAATGAACTCCATCCCTTTCAGGATGAAGTCTTTCTGACCCATCGGTAGGCGATCATCTACCATTAAAAATTGTTTAAAACACTCCAGCCCAAGGTCATGCGCAATATTGGTATAAAGAGCCGTAATATCTAAAGAAATGAAAAGATAGGATTCCTTCCATTCAATATCTTTAGTTAGAGTGATGAGCTGTGTGGAATCACGAAGGTAACTCTTCAAATTCAGTACATGGACCCTCATGATACAGTCTATATAGGCGGCTAAATTAACCGTGAGGGAATCAATCCCTGAGATAATAGGTCGCCCTGGGGGATCCACCAAGCTCTTGTGAATTTTTGGTAAATGATAGTAAAAAGCCATTCTTGGATTATCAATCTCCAAGAAGGCTTTCTCATTTTTATTGAGTATCCTCATGTCCACAGCTGTTTGTATGAATGTACGGTAATTGGCCACTGCATTATCATATTCTTCAATCCCTACTAATTTGTAGTGTGATGGATTAGATAAATTCCTCAATGCTTCTTTTATGTATGTGTCTTTATCCTGCAATACTATGCCACCTCCCTTGTCAGCATTCCTGATAACAAGTTCATGATTATTTTTGAGGGACCGGAGACCTTTTTTCTCTTCTGAACTCAGATTGGGTTTATGGGGGTAACTGGAACAGGTCAATCTCTTGAAATCCTCCAGCACGAGATCGCTGAAGGTTTTCAGATGGTGACCTTTGCTCTGCAAGGGGTAAAACCTAGACTTTGGTCTTAGGTCTGTATGTAAAAATCCCTCAGGATCTCCTGAAGATTCCATGGGGTTATCTTTATTCAACTGGAAGTGTCTGGTCAACGTCAACTTCCTGATGAACTTCTGGAAATCCAGATAGATGTCAAAATCATTGGCATGAGCGGAGGGGCAAAAGATGAGACCTTTGCTCAGTACTTGGTCTTCCCCTTTGGTCAGAATATGGCTGGATAAATTAAAAATACTGGATTTTTGATTAATTACTTTAGACTTTTTTTGTCTTTCTTGCTGGACCCTACGGCCAGCCCGTCGCCCTCTCCGTAATCTTTTCTCTTCCCTGATCTGGGGGTGAGAAAATCCGTCATCTGCACCTGCGTCATTCTCAGGGCCGTGTTCTTGGCCATGGCTAAAAAAGGGACGCACATATTGTTTTTTTCTGTGTTGTCTATTGTGATGATATTCTGTGTGGGATTACTCCGGACCAACTCTTGAGATGGGAGGGGGTTGAATTCTTCCACCCCAGGTAAGGTCTCTGGGAGTGGAGTATACTCATCATAAATGGAAAGATCTAAGAGATCCATATCTTCCTGGACCGTGGGGGCAGTACCTGGAAGACTGGGGGTATTGTTCTCAGAGATCTCAGTTGTCTCTCTTTCCTTACGAATCTTCTCAATCTGGAGTCTGATCAGGGCCAGCTGTTCCCTGGTTTTTTCAAAGTCTCTGGGCAGGGTATTAACCTTTTGGATGTTACTCGGGGCCTTTACACCTAGATCAGGAATGAAAACCTCATCAGGTATTGGAGGTGCAAGAGTGGGATTGGGAGCTACATGGGCAGAAACAGAGGGTTCACTAGTATTGGAGTGCTGTTCTTTAGTGTTATTAAAATTATCTTTATTAGTTGTGTTCTTATGAAATTTGCTATTAAAGGGATGGGGGCCCTAGAGGGTTCCAAAAGGAGACATACAAAAGGACTAGGTCCACCAGTTTCAACAGAAATTTCTTTAATAGCAAATTTCATAAGAACAAAACTAATAAAGATAATTTTAATAACACTAAAGAACAGCACTCCAATACTAGTGAACCCTCTGTTTCTGCCCATGTAGCTCCCAATCCCACTCTTGCACCTCCAATACTTGATGAGGTTTTCATTCCTGATCTAGGTGTAAAGGCCCCGAGTAACATCCAAAAGGTTAATACCCTGCCCAGAGACTTTGAAAAAACCAGGGAACAGCTGGCCCTGATCAGACTCCAGATTGAGAAGATTCGTAAGGAAAGAGAGACAACTGAGATCTCTGAGAACAATACCCCCAGTCTTCCAGGTACTGCCCCCACGGTCCAGGAAGATATGGATCTCTTAGATCTTTCCATTTATGATGAGTATACTCCACTCCCAGAGACCTTACCTGGGGTGGAAGAATTCAACCCCCTCCCATCTCAAGAGTTGGTCCGGAGTAATCCCACACAGAATATCATCACAATAGACAACACAGAAAAAAACAATATGTGCGTCCCTTTTTTAGCCATGGCCAAGAACACGGCCCTGAGAATGACGCAGGTGCAGATGACGGATTTTCTCACCCCCAGATCAGGGAAGAGAAAAGATTACGGAGAGGGCGACGGGCTGGCCGTAGGGTCCAGCAAGAAAGACAAAAAAAGTCTAAAGTAATTAATCAAAAATCCAGTATTTTTAATTTATCTAGCCATATTCTGACCAAAGGGGAAGACCAAGTACTGAGCAAAGGTCTCTCCTTTTGCCCCTCCGCTCATGCCAATGATTTTGACATCTATCTGGATTTCCAGAAGTTCATCAGGAAGTTGACGTTGACCAGACACTTCCAGTTGAATAAAGATAACCCCATGGAATCTTCAGGAGATCCTGAGGGATTTTTACATACAGACCTAAGACCAAAGTCTAGGTTTTACCCCTTGCAGAGCAAAGGTCACCATCTGAAAACCTTCAGCGATCTCGTGCTGGAGGATTTCAAGAGATTGACCTGTTCCAGTTACCCCCATAAACCCAATCTGAGTTCAGAAGAGAAAAAAGGTCTCCGGTCCCTCAAAAATAATCATGAACTTGTTATCAGGAATGCTGACAAGGGAGGTGGCATAGTATTGCAGGATAAAGACACATACATAAAAGAAGCATTGAGGAATTTATCTAATCCATCACACTACAAAATAGTAGGGATTGAAGAATATGATAATGCAGTGGCCAATTACCGTACATTCATACAAACCGCTGTGGACATGAGGATACTCAATAAAAATGAGAAAGCCTTCTTGGAGATTTGATAATCCAAGAATGGCTTTTTACTATCATTTACCAAAAATTCACAAGAGCTTGGTGGATCCCCCAGGGCGACCTATTATCTCAGGGATTGATTCCCTCACGGTTAATTTAGCCGCCTATATAGACTGTATCATGAGGGTCCATGTACTGAATTTGAAGAGTTACCTTCGTGATTCCACACAGCTCATCACTCTAACTAAAGATATTGAATGGAAGGAATCCTATCTTTTCATTTCTTTAGATATTACGGCTCTTTATACCAATATTGCGCATGACCTTGGGCTGGAGTGTTTTAAACAATTTTTAATGGTAGATGATCGCCTACCGATGGGTCAGAAAGACTTCATCCTGAAAGGGATGGAGTTCATTTTAACTAATAATTTCTTCTCTTTCCAAGATAAAATATACCATCAGCACTGCGGGACCGCGATGGGCTCAAAGGTCGCACCGACGTTCGCAAATTTATTTATGGGGGCCTTTGAGCTTTTATATATTTGTAATTCAAATTTTTTTAAACACATCATTTTGTATAAACATTATATTGATGACCTGTTCGTCATATGGGATAATACCAGTAATAATGTGGGGTTGTTTCTGGAACACCTGTTGAGTAACAATTTGGGTCTGTCCTTCTCACCCAATATACAGAAGGACAGTATTGATTTTCTGGATCTGACCCTCTGGCACAACAATGGGCGGATTTCAACAAAAACCTATTTCAAGAAGGTTGACAGCAATGGGTATATTCATTATTCCAGCAGTCACTACAGCAAGTGGCTTATTAATATACCAAAGAACCAATACAAAAGAATCCGTAAGAACTGTTCGCTCAACATTGATTTTAAACAACAGGCTGACATTTTAAAGGAGAGGTTCCTTGAGAAAGAATACCCCCTTAACCTTGTCAAGGAAGCGTATAAAGCTACGAGTACCCTGACCCAGACAGATTTGATCAGACAAAAAGTAAGGGGGATTGGGGACACAAAGCCCTGTGACTTTTCCTCAAACTTCCTCACCACTTTTGGTAATGATGGTGAGAGGATCAGGAAGATTCTTTCCAAACATTGGGGGGTTCTCCTAAATGACCCGGTCCTAGGGGGGTGCTTACCGGCACAACCCGGGGTGACCTTCAGGAGAGCCTCCAGCTTAAAGAATATGCTAGCCCCCAGTAGACTTAGGGAGGTTCCCATCTCCCAGTCTTCTGTCAAACCCTGTGGTGCCTATAAATGCCTTATGAGAAACTGCCTTTGTTGTTACTCGATACAACATAGGAGGACACAATTCTGTTCTGGTTCAGGGGGGGAATTTTATCCTATCAAAACCCACCTAACATGCCAATCTGACTATGTCATTTATTTGATCGAATGTGAATGTAATAAACAGTATGTGGGCAGAACGATACAACCACTACACAATAGATTGAATTCACATCGTCACAACATTAAAAAAGGCTTTCTCCTACACGGATTGTCTAGGCATGTCACTATAGCACACAATAGGAAATCTAAGCTTAGGGTCACCCCTATTGAACAGATCCCACCTTTTATCCCTAACCGTATGGAAATGCTCAACAAAAAGGAGACCTATTGGATCCATAGACTACGTACACTTAAACCGTTGGGTCTCAATGAGGTCACTGATCTATTCTATTGATTTTAGGTTATATATACCCGTAATAATAATTTTTCTCAATTTTCACTTATTTATTAATGAATCCACAACATTTTTTTATATATGTCTTAAACCAGTTTTTTTATTTTTTTTATATATTTATAAATATATTTTTTTCAAATAAGTTTTTAGGGTGAATTGCTTTTAAATACAGAGATGCTTCCTAGTTTTTAATTGTCGTAATAAAAATATATATAATTTTTTTTTTTTAACCACTTTTCCTTCTTACACTATGAGGATTTTTTTTTTTTTTTTTTTCCTCCCTTATCCAGTCTTTTACATTATGACCATTCCCCTCCTCCAGTAATTGAACTTATTATAGTTTGAATGAGGTTCAAACTTAGTTTGCCCCTTGTCATTTTTTATATATCCCCCGAGTTTCTATATGTTAGACACTGTGTCTCTCTGATTTTTGCCTGTTTTTTCTGAGCACCAGTCTGCACAAGCGTACGTTGGTTGTGTTTTTTCCCCCACGCCTCTGAACTTTGTTCACCTCTCTGACACTAGCTCCGTACTGCATTTCATTGAAGGTTCCACAATATACTCCACACATAGCCCTCGGCCATCCGCTCTCTTCTAGCAATTCCTTGACAGCAATTTGAGCTCCATCATTATACCCTTAGGCTGCCTGCCTAATAGGAAACTACCTTTAGGACTATGATAAATTACGACTCGGGGCGGTAGTCCTGTGGTTGATGTCTCTGCTCCTCCATGAAATCGTGCTGTTTTTCTTTCTTTTACACCAGGTTCTAACCCCGTGTATGTCATTCAGTATCTATTATATATTATATATTTATTTTGTTTTTTCTTTTGTCAGGATTATTGTACATATTTACTGTATGTTAGTAGAAGTGTATATAACTTTTTTTGATCATAATTTAATATTCAGGGAACTGTTTGAACATACAGATTTCTAGAATGATCTGGATTCCGCCCGCTTTCAAAGTTTTTTTTCAGGATGGGTGTTTCCTATGACATCATTGCATGCTTTTATACTTCACCATCTCACTTGAAACCAGATTTGATGTTCTCTTGCCAATGTCCTGATGAAGGGAGCTGTGTCTCCAGAAACGTGTAGACTTGTGCATGTTATTAAAGAAGCATTAATCTCTTCCTGGATCCATTGAGTCCTTGGCGCGGAATTAAGACCCTTCTTCTATCACTCTCTGTTATAATGATAGGTGACGGAAGAAGGTAGTCCACACAAGGGGTTCAGTGCAACTGGTTCTTTACTCACTTTCTGGTGGTAACTGGTCACCCGACACTGACTGGTTTCACCTTCAGGTCCCCTTAGTACCAGTGTAGTAATCTGGTGCCTTCTTCCCCTGCACCTGTCTCTGGTTGGTGGGTCCCCGTGGTGTAGAGCAACTGGGGGTCCCCGTCTGGTGGTTTTCCACTGCTGTCCGTATGACGGCAGCGTGAACCCTGTGGGGTTGGAGTCTCTGGTCCTGTCCCCGATTCACCCTTTGCTACAGAGTCTTGGATTTTTAAGGTCAGCGAGGTCCTTGATGGTCCCATCGCTGTGCAGGTGTTATCAGGCCTGCCTGGAGCTTCCGTCTGACCTAGGGTTCTGTACCCCATTGGTTAGGCGTTCCAGGAGTACTCCACCGGCAACTACCCTCCTGAGCACCAGGTTACTGTTCACTCTAAGTCAGTGTGTCTCCTCACGTCCACCTTCACTGCTTTTCTTCCACTCGCTACTCTGACTGACTGTCCACAGTTTGCCCCTCCCATCTGGTCAACTAGTGGACTGGACTGGCTCCCCCTCTAGGCTGCCATCCATTGGTCTGACCCTAGCTTTGTACTGTGACGCCCCTGGACTATTGGGTCATCACAGGGTACTGCACAAGCTGCCCTTCCGTACAGTATTCTGCCTCCCTCTTGGTTCTGGGTCCCTACTTAAGTGGTGTTGCCTCCATCAGCGAATCTAAAACCCTAGAGAAACCCTGTGTGGCGCCCTGGACAAGCCAGGGGCCACAGATAACAACACATACACACCCCCAGCAGTTCACAGTAGACATCCCCAAAGTGACCTGCTTTCTTCCTCGGGCTCAGCCAGACACACCAGGTGGGCGGAGTCAGGAGATGGAGACGCCCACTCAGGAGTTTGGCTGGCCTGAGGCAAGAAACAAGCCCAGTCAAGTTCAGGCAGAGGAAGAGAGAGGAGGTCTGCAGAGAGGCAGACATAGCCAGGGGCCTAGGTTGGAGCCTAGGGCCCTCGTACAGAAAGTCAGGTAGACGGTAGTGGCCGTCTGCAGGGAGCCGGGAAGACAGTTGGTGGAACCGTAGGTAGCCGGGGCTGGGCGGTGGCCCACCGGTACTGAACCGGAGAGCCAGCTGGAAACCGGAACGCAGGAGGAGTGTGCACGGAGGTGAAAGAAAGGACTTACACCACCAAACTGGGTCAGGGGAGAAACAACAACCGCAGCCGTCTGTGGGACCCGTCCATCCAGCCGTGTGTTTTACTGAGAACTGTGTCATCATCATTACCGGCTGAGTGAGTACCACCGTGCCGTGCGGCACCGTGCTGCCCCCGCGACCCTGCACCTCACCAGGCCCCGTAACCCGCCTGCTACCCATCCACCTACCTCACCGGGCCCTGGGACAACCAATCCCCTACCCACGGAGGGGAGAACTAACATCTAGCTGCTCCATACCATCACTCCCGGGATCCCCATCCAGAGCAACGGTGGTGTTCCAATCTCCCCACAACCGTGGGTGGCGTCACGGACAATCTCCCTTACCAAATCCCCTTTTACTGTGGAGCCTGGGATCACAGACCGGGTCACGCCACCGTGATACCCACAGAAGTGACCCCGTGGCCCGGATCGGAGTACCACTGGTCCCCAGGCGTCACACCTGCACCAAACCCACCTGACACACCAATGGACGGCTTGAGAGGAATAGCCGCCCACCTAGGTGGATTAGGGAGGGGAGGTGAAGAAGTGTAGTCCAGTCAGTTGAGGAGGTTGGAGAGTAGCCCTTGAGCTGAGAGGAGCTCAGAGGAAGTTGGGAGTGGGACTCCCGAAGGCACCGCCTAGGTTGCAGACGGTGGTCTGGGCTTAGAGGAGTCGGACCCCCGGTCGCAGGGGATCGTGGCAAGGTGCTCGGACTTGTCGAGGAGGACGGCCGGCAGCCTGGCCCTATCACTGGTCCGGGACCGAAAGCACGACTGGGTATATGGACCCTAGGTCATAGAGTAGCTTCAGGCAACCCGACAATTCACCTGAGGAGAACTGAGCCTTCACGATCCGTTCCCACCTACTCCAGAATCGGGGCATTAGCGCAACGAGGGAGATGTGATGTTTCTGGACCGTTTTTTTGTTGGAAAGTCCCAACCGTGAGCCCTGAGAGCAAGCTCCCTCACTTAGCCATAGTGGGTAGCCAAGCTACCGGGCCATCAAGTTGGAGTCTAAACTAAGAGCCAGTAGGCAGCTCACGGACCACCAGGCAGCACCACTTGGGGACAGGACCTGGACTAGCTCCCCTCAGCGGCAGCAGTACCCAGAGACTTGGTTTACCCGGTTGTTGGTGTCTGCTTATGGACAGAATATGAGAGTGACCCCTTCATCCCCACGGCACGTCCAGTCTTTCACAGAGTCCCGGGGCATCCCCTACCCGTGGAGGGTTCCAACACCTTGCTGCCCCGTTCAATCATCCCCGGGTACTCAAACAGCAGTGGTGGTACTCCTAATTACCAGACACCACAAGTGGTGTCACGAACTGTAACCCCCCCCGCCCCCCTGTAAATACTCCCCCCGTAAATACTACTTCCCCCCCCCCCCCCCCCCCCCCCATTTTCATTCGAGTGGCCGCAAGACACCCGGGTCCGGATACCCTCGAGCCACAGTGAATTCAGATCCAAGCAGCTCAGCTGCTTCCACGGGGGCGGTACACCTCCGTTCCATGGGGGTTGTTGGGGAAAAAGTGGGATTATCTGAAGTGTTTGTGTGTGACCGGCACTAGTCTTCTGGGGCCCTAGGGTTTAGGCCCTGCACCCTGGTGAGGATGCAGAATCTTGTAGCTCCCTGATGGCTTCTGGGGTGTTACAAGGCCAGAACATGTAGAGGCAGTTATAGATTAGATGGCTGACCGTGTCTCCAGGTCCTTTGCATTGTCTTCCACCCGGTCTCCTGCTATAAGTGCAGAGGTGACACCTGAGGACCATGGGCATCTTTGGCTGATTTGCAAGGGGCGAGATGGAACAATCAGTGTGAGCCTCAAGTCATGCAGCAGTCACGTATGCTTTTTGATGACCGCTGGCTGGGGTTCTGTGGCCCATCCACCTGGCCCTGCCCCAGAGGTGGAATAAACTGAGTGCACAGATACCCAACCAATTCCTGTGTTAGAGGAAGAGTATGTGGAAGGGCTAGTGCACATGGTCATCGGACAACTGCAGCACATCTGAGGATGAGGAAACACAGGTGCCAACTGTTGTGGCTTACGGCAAGAAGCGGAAGACTGAGTGAAAGGAGATAAGGGGGATGATTAGGTCCTAGACCTCACATGGCGCAAAGACCATCCTACTGACGTGAGGAGGTTGTCATGCACATGTGACGCCCTGACAAAATCAGGGTGTCACAGATGACTGCACCCCTCTTCCAGGTGCAGGATTCCCTCCTCCTTGACCCTCCAACACAAACCCCACATCCAGGTACACAACATCAGCCAGCAAAGACTAGTCACCCCCCACCCCCCATGACAATAGAGACACACCAGTGGGCGGGGCCAAGAGAATGGTGACTCCCACCTAGGGGTACTGAGGTGTAATCGGAGGGGCCAGAGTCAGTGTTTCAGTCAGAGAGAGACAGCTGTACAGGGAGGGAGAGAGTGAGAGGAGTGTAAAGTGACAGTGTAGTCAGGGGTTGGAGCCCCTGGACTACCGGACTACTGACAAGGTGGCAGTCAGCAGACAGGGCTACAGGCGACGGAGACCCGGACGCGGGAGACCTTAAGTGGACCGGGGCAGGGTTGTAGCCCGCCGGTACAGACGGCGGGAATCCGGTCCGGAGGCCGTGCACGACAGGGTACCTGGACCCTAGAGCAAGGACAGCTTCACGCACCTTACTAACTGACCAGCCGGGGACAAGATTCCAGGTCTTGTCCCACAGGAGGCCCAGATAGAGAGAGTGAGACGGAAGCCCAATGAGGGAAGATAGGGCTCCGCAATTGCCTGCTAAAATCCCACGGGTCAGTTCTCGTGGGCCACAGCTTCCAACACAGTATCACCGGAAGTGGACTTCCCCGTTTCAAGCGGAGTAGTCAAAAATTAAGGACACAAACGCTAAGTGCAGGAGGAAAGGACCCCTGTTTGCCGTACCAGGGTGTGGGACCCGAACACGCCCGCCGGAGGTCACTGGCAATTTTGGTTTACCATCTGGACTCTGTGTGAATTCATTCAGGAACTGTGAGTACACAAATATCACCCGGTCCAACGCTGCAGATTGCGCTCCGCAGCACCATCTCGCCTGTATCTGGGCCCCGGGACAACACCTCCCCTCCCCTATACACGTATGTATGTATGTATGTGTGTATGTATGTATGTATGTGTGTGTGTGTATATATGTATATGTATATGTGTATATGTATGTATATATTAACCTGTTGTGGTGCAAAGTCCTTCCAATCAGTCTCACCCGATTTTCAATGAGCAGCAAAAAAAAAAATGAAGGCAGCACACAGCTTCAATCTTGAATGAAAAAGCCTATTTAATGGCCCATATGATACAGCACGACGTTTCAGTCACAAGTGACTTTTTTCAAGCAGTGTATATTATATAGAATTATATACATTATATATTATATATATCTATATCTATATATGTGTGTATGTATGTGATGTGTATATAATATATATATATATATATATATATATATATATATACATTTATTAATTAATTGATATATACAGTGCCTACAAGTAGTATTCAACCCCCTGCAGGTTTACACATTCGGAATTAACTTGGCATTGTGACATTTGGACTGTAGATCAGCCTGGAAGTGTGAAATGCACTGCAGCAAAAAAGAATGTTATTTCTTTTTTTTATTTTTTTTTTTTTTTCCAAAACGTTTTTTATTGATTTTTCAAATTTGTAAAAACATGACAAGTATCATTGCAAAAGAAGAACATTCGTCTGACAAAATGTGACATAGAGGTGGGTGATACCCCAATTTGGAGTTCCATGTTGCTGTTCGATTTAAGATAGTATACAGTAACATTAAACCAAAACATAGGTAATGAAATATAATATAACATATGCAATACAATTCGTTAAATCTCTGTGTCGTCCCTGAATGATTTCAATTTTGCTAGCGTGTCTTGGTATTCCCAACCGTCTCGTCTCCCCCTCCCGCCAGAGCCCCCTCCTAGGTGATTCTCAGTTTACCCAGGCTGTCCTGGATATCGCTCAGGATATACCACTCCGAGTGAACAAAAGGTGCCATCAGGTTAATTATTTCTCCCTGTGTGAATTGGCTTTCAATAAAATGACTCCATCTCACAAAAAACTTGGCTGTCAACCCATCTTTATCCCTCTCTGCTTCTAGTTTTTCCCACTTCAGAAGGTTGTGTAGTTCGCCCACAACCTCCTTTATGGATGGGCCCTCCCTTTGAATCCAGTGTTTTAAGATGCAACGCTTAGCTATCATGGCTATGTCATGCGTTATTGCGTATTTCCTCTTTTCCTGCGTGCTCGGTCCTCCTCCTACTCCTCCCTCAAAGGAGTGGAAAATCCACACCATTAAGTCTAGTTTGCTGAAAATTCCCCATGTTGACTGGGCAAATAGTCTGACTTGGTTCCAGAACCTAGCGATTGTCTCACATTCCCATAGCCCATGCAGCATATCAGTTTTCTCTTTTTGACACTTAGGACACCACCTATCCCTACCTGGTATGTTGAAACCTATAATGGCCCTATGTAGAATCCTGAATTGAGTGTCTCTCCATCTCTCATTGGTAATATGTTTCCGCACTTGTACCCATCCTCTCAGTATATCATCCACCACTTCTTCCCTTCCCAATTGTTTCCCCCACGCTTTTAAAGTCCGACTATCCTCCCGTGAGATAAGCACCCCCCTTAGCGATCGATAAATTTTAGAGACATTTATACTTGTTACATCACATTCCAGTAACTCATCAATCGAACTTCTGTTCAGCTCTCTTCCAACCACACCCAGGTCTCCTATTATTCCATGTTTCAATTGTTCATACTGGATGACATGTGAGCTATTAAGGTTGTACTTATCCAACACTTCCCGACCGGTCATCCACCTCCTGTCCTCCACATTCATAACATCTATCATTCTCCTGACTCCCCTCTCTTTCCATCTAGTAAATAGCTTGTTTTCTCGTCCCAGGGGAAAATTTGGGAATGCCCAGGGGTTCAAGTACTTGGACACTTTCCATGAGAGCCCCAGTTTTTTCCTTACCGACTTCCATGTTAGCATGGTGTCTCGGAATATAATTGAGTTCCTTATGTGCCCTTCAACCCTGGATAGTGGGGAGTGCAGAATGGACGTCCGATCCCACGGTGACGCATATTTAGTTTCCATCGCATGATCTGAGTGCCTACTCGTTCCTCTCACCCAATCAATTACATGCCTCATGATACATACAAGATTATACTCTGCTGACTTCATCAGCGTACGCAGCTTTATTCTGAGTTTCCTTCCCCTCCACAGAAATTCTGTATACGCGGAGTTGAGCTTATTCACATCCTTTAGTTTTAGCAATAGCGGGATTGTCTGGAAGGGATACAGCAGCCTAGGAAAGCTCATCATTTTTATCAGGTGACATCTTGCCAGTAATGGAAGTGGCAGACCTTTCCATCCCTTTAATTGAACTATAATTTTCCTGATTAGCGGTCCATAATTCAAGTTATAGATTGTTTCCACCGATCTTCCTATATGCACTCCCAGGTATTTAATTGAAGATTGTGCTATAGGAATTCCACATAGACAGCCATCCCTTATTTGTCCCCCCATTGTCCCATGATGCCCCTTTAGGAACATGATCTCGCATTTTTTTTTGTTCAGTTTGAAACCGGAGAATGAACCAAATTTTTCAATCAAGGCAAGAGTCTGTGGCAAATCCGCACCGGGGTCCCCCATATAAAGTATGATGTCATCAGCAAAAAGCGCTGTCTTTACTTCTGAACCCCTTATCTTGATTCCTTTAAAGCTATTTTGTCCCTGTAGTATTCTTGACAACGGCTCGATTGCCAGGTTGAATAAAAGAGGAGATAATGGGCAGCCCTGTCTTGTTCCCTTCATCAAAGGGAACACGTCTGATAGAAAGCCCGGAGTGTGTACCCTAGCTCCCGAGTTGGCATAAAGGTTTCTAATGTAAAGTCTCATCTTGCCTACAATCCCTATGGCCTCCATTACCCTGTCTAACCACCCCCAATTTACATTATCAAACGCTTTTTCTGCGTCAAGTGTAACTAGGGCAGGTCTAGCCCCTCCCTCAGTGAGACCCAGTCTAACCGCGTCTACCACTAGAATTGTCTTTCGGATATTGGTAACGGCATTTCTCCCCTTAATAAACCCCACCTGGTGATTCGTAATGATCCTAGGTAAGATCTCGGCCAGTCTATTAGCCATGATCTTGGACATAATTTTTAAATCCTGATTTATGAGCGATATAGGTCTATAACTAGAGGGATCATCCAGGTCCTTGGTTCCCTTGGGGAGTAATTTAATATATGCTATGTTGGAATTTTTGGGTATTTCCGCCCCTCCCAGGAAAGCATTAAAGACTGAGGTTAGATCCGGCGAGATCAGATCCTTCAGAGCCTTATAGAATTCACTATTGAAACCGTCAGGTCCCGGTGCCTTGTTGGTGTTAAGCTCCCCAATTGTTCTCGTCACCTCCTCTACTGTGATATCTGCGTTTAAGGCACTCAAATCTTCCTCCGTCAAGCTAGGCATTTGGGCTTGTCTTAGCCACTCTGCCTCATCAGTCATGTCGTTATTCCCTGACCCATATAGTTTTCTATAGTAATCTCCCAACAGTTTATTAATGTCCTTAGGATCCGTAGTCACCTCTCCCCCCTTTGTTTTCAGTTTAGAGATCACTGTCATCTTTCTGCTGCCCCTTGCCAGATTGGCCAACATCCTTCCCGCCTTGTTGCCAAACCTATGTAAGTCAACCTCCTTGTGCGACCAGAATAGTTGTTCCTTTTTTTTTGGCCCATTCGTCAAATCCCTCTTTTGCCTCCAGCCATCTGCCTTTTGTCATGGGAGATCTATTTGTCGCATAATTTGTATATGCTACCCGTACTGCTTCACTATGGAAATTATAATTCTCATTTGGTTTTCCGTTTGATCATGGCTGCGTACCCCACCAGACGGCCCCTTAGGACCGCTTTTGCCGTTTCCCAAAATATCACTGGGGACTCTCTATGTTCCTTATTGTCCTCTGCGAATTCTCCCCACCACTCCTGTAGCACCTTATGGAAATTATCTTGCCTGAGAAGGAACGATGGGAATCTCCATATGATATCGGTACCTCTCCTGAATTTCTCTCTAATGCCCAATCTCACCGGACTATGATCAGAGATCACCATATTCTCTATCACACAATCTTGCGTTCCACTCAGTAAATCCTGCGAGATCCAGAACTGATCAATACGTGACCAGCTATCATGAGGGTGAGAGAAGTGTGTATACTCTCTGTCATGTGGGTGAGTTAGTCTCCAGATGTCTTTCAGTCCTACGTCTTCTAATGTTACATCCCTATTGTCTAAACTCCTGCCCACATTAGCTGTCCCCTCCTCGCCCCTCCTCCTATCTTCAGCTGAGTCTGGGACGGTGTTAAAATCGCCTCCCACTATAATGTTAGCCTCCCCATCTGCTAATATGGTGGCCTTTATGTCATCATGAAATGTGATTTGTTGTGAATTTGGGCCATAGACATTATAAATACTGAGTTTACCCGCTGGACTAACGATTGTTAAGTGCTGCCACCTTCCATGGTCGTCTGCCTCATGTGCCACTACCTCATGACTGAATTGTTTATTTATTAGAGTCATAGTGCCCGCTTTTCTACCTTGTGCCGCTGCCCCGTAAACGGTGCCCACCCAATGTTTCTTCATGCGGAAAAAGTCCTCCCCCCCCCAAGTGGGTTTCCTGTAATAAGGCAATGTCTGTCTTTAGTCTTTTCAGATGTCTCAATATCATTGCTCGTTTGTTAGGTGATCTCAGCCCTTTAACATTCCACGTAGTTATCTGTATCATGTTAACCTGTGTATTCTGCTTTTACTACTCCCTCCCCTATGGGCCCCTGCATCAAGGAAGACGAGATGTTCGACACTAGAATCACAGTTGGTACCACAAAATCGACACTCCCTTTCCCCACCTTGCAAATATAACAAATACAACAAAAAGCATGTAACTGTAAAACATATTTTCCCTTCCGAGAAATCCACGGCGCTTCCCGCCACGTTGGTGAGCTCCCCTATTCCTAGCCAAAATATGTAGCTCCCTAATCACCCCCCAAAAAATATATGTTCTATCCCCGGACTAACTGGAATAAGCCTTTGAAAATTATGCAAAAATTAGCACAGTATGTCAAAACCTCAGCAAGATTCTCCAGTCCTACTTATCTCTGACTCCAGGTAGCCATCAGTCCGCCCAGAACAGGCCCACTTCATTTGAATTTGGATGATGTTCCTGGACAAAGGAGAAAAAGAAAAAAAGAAAAAAAGACCAAGGGGAGAGAAGATGGAGAAAGAAAGAAGAAGAGCAAAAAAAAAAAAAGAGGAGAGGGGGGGGGGGGAAGAGGACCCAGACTTTGGGATGTTTTCCTCTCTTTTCTCCCTTCCCCCTCCTCCTCTCACCTCCCCAACCCTCTCTCCGTAATGCATCCTCCTCAACGCCTCTCCCTGTTTGGGAAGAGAAAAAAAAACAGGCAAAAAAAGGAAAAACAATGAGCGAGTTCCAGTTCAGGTATCATGGTTTCTCTCCAAGGGTTGGTTCCTGTGTTCCAGGCGAGAATTATGCTGTCGACCCGGGCTTGGCCTCCTTTCCTCCCTGGTCTCGACTTGCTTTTGTCCCCCAAGACGTCCCACATCTCTTCCTGAGCTTGTGGGGGATCCTCTTCTATTATTCCCTTCTCCACTAGCTCCTTTTTCTTGCCTTTCTGACCTAGTCTTGTTGAGCTCTGCCATGAGAATGTTTTCTGCTTCTTTGTAGTCCTTGTAGTATACAAACGAGCCATTGGGGTTTCTAACTTTCAGTGTAGCAGGGTATAATAGCTGGCACTTTACTTTTTTGTTGTACAGAAATGAGCAAATTTTGGTAAATTCTTTTCTCCTTCTGGATACTTCCGCTGAATAATCCCCAAAAATTAGCAGTCTGTTGCCTTGATATTGTAGTGGACGCTTTCGTTCTCTAAAGGCCCTCAATATTTCCTCCTTATGCTTATAATCAAGGTATTTGCCAATCACCTGTCTGGCTCTTATCGGGGTATTCTTGTTTGAGTTTTGGCCCTCTCCCTTATTCGCCTCCTGGTGTCTCAGTGGACCCACTCTGTGGGCTCTTTCAACTCTGAATTTCGCCTTTATGCCCAGGGCCTGCGGTAGCTCCAACTCGCATATATTATCCAACTGTCCAATCGACACAGACTCTGGCAACCCGACTATACGTAGGTTGTTTCGTCTCGATCTGTTTTCCAAATCGTCCGCTTTATCCTTCAAGTATTCATTAGATTTTGCTAGAGGTGCTATTTGTGCTTGCATAGCCAGTATTGTCTCCTCGGAGTCAGATATTCTCTGCTCTGATTCTGCCAGTCTAGAGGCATGGGCATTTATCTGTTTTTGCATATTAGCTAATGATGTTTGTATGGCTGCCTCAATAGCCACTTTAACCTCTTTTGACAAGTGTGATGTCACTTCTTCAGCCAGTTTTTTATAGTCCACATTAAGCTTTTGTGTGTACTTGTCTTGGCCTGCAGGTGGTGCTGTTTTCTTAGTTCTCTTTGTCTGGACTGGGCCACCACCTCCATCCCCCAATAGCTTGCAGGCTTGTGATGTTGGTGTAGTAAGCTGCTTTTTGTTTCCTTTGGAAGGGGTGCTATGAATTCTTGCATTTGACTTCCTGTGAGTCTGAGTGGGATTAATCTCCCTGTACTGTTTGTCAGTTTCATCCTTCAACACTGCTGTGTCTTTGAGCTGCCCTGCTTTGCCTGCATCTTCTCTCCCCTCTGCCTCCATATCCCCTTCATCCTCCCATTGCGATCCACCATCATCAGTCCCCTGCATCCACCTCTCTCCTGCTGTGTCCTCCTGTGACTCCTCGCTCATATCGTCCTTATCGCCTGTCTCCTTGCTCATATCTCCCTTATCTCTCCCCTTCTAGCTCTGTGTTTGCTTTTCTGAGTCTCTCACCATGCGTTCAGGCTCCTCCCCCATCAGGCTCGGCGCCATTATCTTATCTTCTCCTCTGTCCATATCAAAGCTTCTCCAGGCTGACTCACCGCTCCCAGAGCTTCTCAGGAGGTACCGTTCCATAGCTGTCTGCTTTAGGTAACCTCCTGTGCTGCTCTGTTTGGTGGCTCGTCCGGGGGGTCTGTTTTTAGTCGGTTTCTGTGAGGGGTGGCAGGAGCTTCTCCTCTATGCTTCCACCTCAGCCAGGACAGGAACCGGAAGTCTTATTTTTTTTTTTTAAATTGTGAAATGTTTATTCAGAGGGTCATTTATTATTCAACCCCTCAAACCACCAGAGTTCTGTTTGGTTCCCCTAAAGTATTAAGAAGTATTTCAGGCACAAAGAACAATGAGCTTCACATGTTTGCATTAATTATCTCTTTTTCCAGCCTTTTTTGACTAATTAAGACCTTCCCCAAACTTGTGAACAGCACTCATACTTGGTCAACATGGGAAAGACAAAGGAGCATTCCAAGGCCATCAGAGACAAGATCGTGGAGGGTCACAAGGCTGGCAAGGGGTACAAAACCCTTTCCAAGGAGTTGGGCCTACCTGTCTCCACTGTTGGGAGCATCATCCGGAAGTGGAAGGCTTATGGAACTACTGTTGGCCTTCCACGGCCTGGACAGCCTTTGAAAGTTTCCTCCCGTGCCGAGGCCAGGCTTGTCGGGAGAGTCAAGGCTAACCCAAGGACAACAAGGAAGGAGCTCCGGGAAAATCTCATGGCAGTGGGGACATTGGTTTCAGTCAATACCATAAGTAACGTACTCCCCCGCAATGGTCTCTGTTCCAGACGAGCCCGTAAGGTACCTTTTTACTTTCAAAGCGTCATGTCAAGGCTCGTCTACAATTTGCTCATGATCACATGGAGGACTCTGAGACAGACTGGTTCAAGGTTCTCTGGTCTGATGAGACCAAGATCGAGATCTTTGGTGCCAACCACACACGTGACGTTTGGAGACTGGATGGCACTGCATACGACCCCAAGAATACCATCCCTACAGTCAAGCATGGTGGTGGCAGCATCATGCTGTGGGGCTGTTTCTCAGCCAAGAGGCCTGGCCATCTGGTCCGCATCCATGGGAAGATGGAGGAGCGGAGGTTCTTGGCCAAAATCTCCAGGTAGGCCGTGCTATCCATCAAGGATCTTAAGATGGGTCGTCATTTCATCTTCCAACAAGACAACGACCCAAAGCACACAGCCAAGAAAACCAAGGCCTGGTTCAAGAGGGAAAAAATCAAGGTGTTGCAGTGGCCTAGTCAGTCTCCTGACCTTAACCCAATTGAAAACTTGTGGAAGGAGCGCAAGATTAATGTCCACATGAGACACCCAAAGAACCTAGATAACTTGGAGAAGATCTGAATGGAGGAGTGGGCCAAGATAACTCCAGAGACCTGTGCTGGCCTGATCAGGTCTTATAAAAGACGATTATTAGCTGTAATTGCAAACAAGGGTTATTCCACAAAATATTAAACCTAGAGGTTGAATAATAATTGACCCACACTTTTATGTTGAAAATTTATTAAAATTTAACTGAGCAACATAACTTGTTGGTTTGTAAGATTTATGCATCTGTTAATAAATCCTGCTCTTGTTTGAAGTTTGCAGGCTCTAACTTTTTTGCATCTTATCAAACCTGCTAAATCTGCAGGGGGTTGAAGACTACTTTGTAGGCAGTGTGTGTGTGTGTGTGTGTGTGTGTGTGTGTGTGTATAATTAGATAGATAGATAGAGGGGGAGATATATCAACCCCCTTTTTCAGTTGTGGGCGACGGGTGTTCAGGCCCGGATCCGGCCCCCCCCCTTCCCCGAGCCACCACAACGACCCCGGATCCGAGCGTCTCGAGCAGCCCCCCTGTCGTGGTCTGTCCCCCGCCCGCAACACTCACCCAACAGCACAGCAGAAGGTTGCGCAGGGAACAGCAAAGCAGCCAACTGCTGCCTGTCACCACACTGAGGAAATGAGCACACCAAGGCCATCACTAAGGAGCTCCAATGTGACGCCCTGGACTAGTCAGGTAGTCCCATGCACACACACCCCCTCCCTAAAAAGGTGACGGCAGCCAAACTTCAAAACCCTTGTCACCTCCCTCCAGGTTTGATGTCAACACCAGGGGGGTGGAGCCAGGCGGTTGGCTCAGCCCACCGAGGAGTTCACAGGCCTGGAGGCGGGAAAGACAGTAGTTCTAAGTAGATTAGCTTTGACAGTGGAGTGGAGTAGTCAAGTTCAAGGGCAGACCTGTGACCAGATCTGTCTGGGTTGGAGCCCAGTCACCTCTGGCAAGGAGGCAGATGGTGGTGGCCACCTGCAGGAGATGGGATTACAGCCGGTGGAATCGTAGGGACCGGGGTCGGGTGGTGGCCTACCGGTGCCGAACCGGGGTTACCGATTGGAAACCGGAGCACCAGGAGGGGTACTCAGACCCTGTACGGGGCCCAGAAACAACTAGGCTAAGTCGAATCAACTTACTGAGGACTGGACTTTAGGACCTTTCCCACACAAGACCCGACTGAAAGCAGCCCAACCGTTAGGGTAAAGCCACCACCAAGGCATAGAGACCCAAGGGGCCAGCGTCTGCGGGCAAACAGGGCTCTCCTGACACCCAGCAAGCCGGGGAGCGGACTACCATTGCTTAGGCATAGGAGTCATAACACCTATACTAAGGAGGTGCAGGAGAAAGGCGGAAACCACCAACCTAAGGGGAAGCTGCAGCCGGCTGCAGGCACCGTCCATCATCCCGTTTGGTTTACCAGAGACTCCAGTGTGTTGCATCATAGTGAGTACACCAGTGCCTTCGGGCCGCGCACTGCGCCGCCCGAGCAAGCACCCGCTTCCCCAGCTCAGCACCTCCCTCGGGCCCCCGGGACAATCATTCCCCTACCCACGGAGGGGGTCAACACCAGGCTGCACAACACCATCCCCGGGAGGCCTAGTCAACGGCAGCGGTGGTGTCCATCTATTCACCACAACCCGTGGGTGGCGTCACAAACTTAAATCTCCTACAAACCACCGCGGCTCCGGCCGTGGATCTCCCCACCGAAGTCCCTGCGTGTAGCGCCAAAACCCCCTTTTCAGAGTGACGTGACCCCCGGGTCCGTGCAGAGCTCGAGCCACCCACCGACGAGCACGGATCCGAGCGGCTCGGCAGCCGGCCAACCCCGCGGGGCGGTACACCATCGTGTGGCAATTCTTCAGGCAATGTGCTGTCGACAAGAGACGGGTAGTTTGCACACTCTGCCATCAGAGCCTGAAGCAAGGCATAAATGTTCTGAACTTAAGCACCACCTGTATGAGGAGACAGCTGAATTCCAAGCACAAGCTGCAGTGCAGTAGACATCTGAAATACCAGGAGATTTCAGAGGCTCCTCCTGCTTCCTCTTCTGCTGCGGTCTCTGCCACTTCATCCCGCTCAACAGGACTGTGTGAACCTGGTAAATAAATTGAAGGAAAAAAAAACAATCGTACAATTGCACTTTTTTTTTTTTTTTTTTTTTTTTTTTGCAACTTCACTGCACTTGGAACGGAATTTTTTTTGCCAATTTTCCAGTACAATATGGGACAGAATGGTGTCGTTTAAAAGTACAACTTGTCCCGCAAAAGACAGGCCCTCGTATGCCTATCTTGACGAAAAAAATAGTTATGGCTCTTTTGAAAAAGGGGAGGAAAAGAAATGAAAAATGGGGGTTGCGGTCTGGAGGTGCAATATGATGGCTGTTCTTATTTAGAGCTCTGCAGCATTACAGACTGGAATCTGAAGTAATTAACCCTATAGTCACTTGGATGGATTAAATAATCATTGAAGACCATTTTACTATTTACCTGGAAAATATTGAGCCTCCGTGGCGCTTCTTAGATGCAAAAATTTCCAATCCCTGGACAAAACATTCTACAAAGTCACAGCTACCTCAGACAACAGGCAAATCTGCAAAGTTGGCATAAGGACACAGTGAGTGAGATCACAATCATCCAACACCGCACACCTAAATGTGTCAACTTCAACCCAGAAGGTCTAATACTGAAGTTATTGCTTTTCGAGAGACAAAACATTCAAAGAATAACCCTCCCCCCCCAACTTTACGCATACAATTTTTCCCCACATATTTAGATCCTCCTCCGACTGAAAAGAAAGCCGGCGTCATCCCTGCAATAAGAGACTGTTTCCTTTCAATTGCTGAAGGAAGTACCAGATAGCAATGGCCATTTCCACATAATAATAATAATAATAATAATTAATTTCCACATATTGTTTTGTGTTGTTAACACACGTTATAAAACAGTAAATCTACACGACCCCATATCTGACCAGAGTATTGACACCATGGCTTCACCTAAAGGCTTTAGGTATAATTTAAAAAAATGGCTGACTGATCAACAACTATGTTTTCAGATGTCTGAATGCATTTTCTAAGGAATTTACATTTTAGTCCAACAGACATAAAATATATTTCAGGATAAACTTGGTTTTGACCAATATGTCCTCATTACTACAAAAATTTGAAAGAGGCCCACATAGGTGATATTTCCTGGTCGGACCATGCTCCATTTTCTTTTTCACTAAAAAAAGATACACAGGTTGATAATACTAGAGTACAAATTTAATTAATTCTTACTTAACTATCCTGACTCTTAAGAACAAAATAGAAGAGGCAATATGACTCTATTTACAAGAAACACCTCAAGAAATATCCCCCTACCCTTTGGAATGCCCATAAGGCAGTTATCAGAGGAATCATCATCCAGAAAAATGCCCAACGTCAAAAAAAGAGAAAAAAAAATCCAAGAAATCTCAAACAAAAAATAAAATCCACGAAGAAGAAAATAAACTACCTCGATTGAAACTCATTCTAAACTGCTTAAATTGAGGACTTAATTCAGATCTTTATTGATGGGTGAGTACGACAAACTAATAAACTCAATCAAACTCAACCATTATTATTCTTATAACAAAAATGTCAAAATTAATGGCCAATAAAGTACGACAGCAGAGAATTTAAATCTTGGGTTCTAGCCATTAACAAAGAAGGAATCACCCACATACATCCCCAGAGTATAGTGAAGCAATTTGCAGACTATTGCTCATCACTATATAATTTAAGAGGACCAAGATGCTATTCAACCAAAAACAAAAGAAATAAACTTGTTTCTATCCCATATCCGTCTACCTCTTCTTTTAAATAATGATCAGCTTACTTCTTTAAATCTCACTTTCTTGACAGGTGAAACTTTATCTGTAATATTGACATTAAATGAGAAAAAAATCCCCTGTTCCCGATGGCTTCTCAAATGAAGATTGTAAAATCTTTAGAAACCATCTAGCGCTACCCTTAACTTCTATGTTCAATTATGCAACTAAACTTTGTATATTGCCAAATGAAACACTCTGCTAAGATAATAATAGTTCTCCCCAAATTAAAAACTGCGATCTAGAATTAATTCAAAATTACAGACCAATATCTCAAACTCCAGATAAAAAAATACTCGCCAAACTAATTGCTGAAAGACTAAGGAAAATTATTCCAACTTTAGTCCATTTAGATAAAGTTAGGTCAGTTAGCGGAAGACTGACATCGAATGGCACCAGAAGGGTTTTAAGTTTACTGACGTCTGTTGAGAGGGGAAGATTACCCTCAATAATATTATCCCTCAATGCTGAAAAAGCTTTCGACCAAATTAATTGGGAGTTCATGTTTGCTCCTCTAAAAAAAAAAAAAGTTGGATTTTGGACAGACAATAAATGCTATATATCTGCCTTTATATTCTTGCCCTTCAGCAAAAGTAATAGTGCAAGTGTCGGAAAGTTGGTTATTAACTATCTAACGATACACAGCAGGGTTGCCCATTATCCCCGCTTTTGTTCACATTAATAATGGAACCCTTTGCAGAAACAATTAGATCCAATTACCACATAAAAGGAATCGATTCTAACATCAGACATTATAAAATCTGCTTATTTGTTGACACCTTAATTACTATAACAGACCCAATTAATTCTTAGAGCTGTCTCTGAGGTTCTTTTGTGCAGTACCGTACTATAAAATATGTTAAGAAATACAAAATGTTGAGTTGTTTCCTAGACCAAAACTTAAAATCCTCAATGATAAACAAATTTCCTTTTTCGTGGGAAAACTCTAATAGCACTTATTTGGGAATCAATATCACAAACCCATTATGTAACATTCTGGATGAGTCTGAAATGCTAAAAAATATCCAAGAAATTATTGATAAATTCGGTAAGATTACTACAATCCTTCCTAGCCATGACGTATTATATAAAATTATGATTCTTCTCAAGATCCATTATATATGTAGCACAATTCCTTTACACATTCTGGATATATGGTTACTTAAACATCTCTCAAAATACATGTGGCGATGCAAACCCCCAAGAATAGCAAAAAGTCTCCTTCTCAAAAGCAAAGGAGGTTTTGGCCTTCCCAACATCCAATCATACCACGATTCTAATATCATTCTCCAATCTAGAAATTGGTTCATAGCTTGTAACAAACATAGTTGTTGGGTAAATTATAGAAGAAAACTTTATTGGACATATCCCATTACCCTCATTAATCCTAGCCCATCTGCTTGATAACTCCCTTCCTATACCTACCCACCCAACAATAAACGCTACAATTTTAGCTTGGAAAAAAATTATTAACACTAACTCAACATATTTGGAATCTTTTCCGGCTGATAAGTATTCATATTTCAATACTACTTTTTTTTCAGAAAGAGAAAATCAGTATCCAAATAGGAAAAATTAGATATCGCTAACTGTTTCCATTTGATTGGTGGGCCCGACTAGTGATCGGTGAACCTCCCCCGCCCCCGATGTTCGGAATCTTGAGACTCACCCAAGCTTTTTGTAAAGTCCGAGTTCGGGGCTGGAGAACGCAATCTTGTGTCCAAACCCTGAGCTTAGACTTTAGTTATGGAATGGGGAGGGGCTGTAAAATAAAGAATATAGATAATTATAAACATTTGTCAGTATGCTTACCAGTCCCGCGAGATGTCCTGCAGACCCGCTATCACCCGGCCGCTTCTGCTTCCGGGTCTGATCATTAACTTCAGGGGGTATTCACTGCACTGCTCGTCACTCGGCAGTCTTCGGCTTTTTTAGTCCGTGTTCGTGGTGACATCAGGGTTCACCCAAGTCCATGAACTTTGACTGGCACTGTCAGCCTGCTTCTCTCTCTGTAGAGACACTTGTCTGTACAGAGTGATGAAGCAGAGCTGACATTGCTCTCCCTGTGGACTGCCAGACTAAAGCGGGCTTTACACGCTACGATACCCTTAATGATTTATCGTCGGGGTCACGTTGTTTGTAACGCACATCCGGCGTCGTTAACGATATCGCAGTGTGTGACACTTATGTGCGACCTAAAACGATCGCAAAAGCGGTCAAAATAGTTTGCCGCAGAGAGGTCGTCCTAAAACAAAAAATCGTTCTCTTCTAATTAGCGATGTTCCTCGTTCCTGCGGCAGCACACATCGCTGTGTGTGACATCGCAAGAGTGACAAACCTCTCCTTACCTGCCTCCACCGCCAATGCAGAAGGAAGGAGGTGGGCAGGATGTTTACGTCCCGCTCATCTCCGTCCCTCTGCTTCTATTGGACAGCTGCCGCGTGACGTTACTATGACACCGCACAACCTGCCCCCTTAGAAAGGAGGCGGATCGCTGGCCAGAGCGACGTCGCAGGACAGGTAAGTCCATGTGACGGGTGTAAGCGAGGTTGTGTGCGACGGGCAGCGATTTGCCAGTGTTGCACAACAGACGGGGACAGGTACGATCGCTTGCGATCTCGCTAGCGAGATCGCAGCGTGTAAAGCCCGCTTTAGGATTTTTTTTAGAATAAAGATGGAGTCTCAAAAAAAAAAAAAAAAATTTTTTAATAGAAATAAAACAAAAAAACATTTAATGTGTGTTGTGTGGTTTATTTCTGTTTTTTACTAGCAATTCATGGTGGAAATGTCTAATTTGGCTTGACACCATGAATTTCAGGCTTAGTACCAGTTGAGAATACAAAGCTGGTATTAACCCCTATATTACCCAGTGTGCCACTGCCATCAGGGTCGTTGGACGAGCCGGGTAAAGCGCATGGAAATGGCGCTAAGAAACAATGTGCCACTTCCAGGGGCAGTTCTGAGCTGCGGTTTTTAGCGTGGGGGTCCCAGAACGCTTGGGCTTTACCACACTGAGAATTCCAGCCCACAGCTGACTGGTTTTACCTGGTTGGCGACGATCAAAATACGGTGGGAGCGCACTTTTTTTTTTTGTGTTAAATAATAATTTAATGAACTTCCCTGTATTTTGATTGTAAAATAAAGCCAAGGTAAAAACAAGCAGATGGGGATGGCAGCACGTAGCAATCTGCTTGATCTGCGCTGAGAATCAAAAATACCGCGGAGCGCTATATCATTTTTTTATTTTTATGTGTTAGGGACCCAACAGTCAGACGCTATCACGCAGAATGGGTGTTTGTGATTTGGCTGTTGGAGTAACCTGGAATTTGCTCATACATTCTAGATGCTTGAATGTATGGGTTGGTTTCATGTTACTCCAGCATCTAATCAGAAGCCCACTCTGATCGCCAACCAGGTAAAATAAGTCATCTGTGGGCTGGGACTCTCAGCGTGGTAAGGCCCAAGCGTTCTGGGACCCCTATGCTAAAAACCACAGCCGCCCCTGGAAATGGCACATTGTTTCTTAGCGCCATTTTCAGGTGCTTTACCCGACTTGTGAACGGCCCTAATGACGGTGGCATGCTGGGTAATAAAGGGGTTAGGGCCAGCTTTGTATTAGCAGCTTTACTAAGCCCGAGATTCATGGAGTCACGCCAAATTAGACATGGCCACCATGAATTTCTAGTAAATGGTAAAAAAAAACAAAACTTTTTTTTTTTTTTTTTTTTTTTTTTTTGAGACTCCATCTTTATTATAAAAAAAATAAATAAATAAAATCCTTAGTCTGACATAGTCCACAGGGAGAGCAATGTCAGCTCTGCTTCATTGCTCGGTACATACAACTGTCTCTACAGAGCGAGAAGCAGGCTGAGACCGGAGTTCCGCTTGCATATGACCCGTTCAAGTCTTGGATCGGTATCACCCCCGCACACTCTCCGGACAGGAGCGCCTCAGCTGCATGGAAATACATGTAGTCGACCCACTCCTGTCAGAAGATTATGCGCCGTGCCGGTTGATTCCGATACAGGACTCGCATGAGTCATATGCAAGTGGAATCATACTCAAACATGATAGCCAAAGGTTAATCTAGTTCATGGCTTAGCCATGGACTCAAATGAATCCTGACGTCACCGCGAACACTGCTGAAAAATCCGAAGACTGCCGAGTGATGAGCAGTGCTGTGAATACCTTCGGAAGTTAATGATCGGACCCGGAATCTGAAGCGGCTGGGAGATAGCGGGTCTGCAGGACACTTCGTGGGGCCGGTAAGTATAATCATGTTTTTTAATAATGTGTTTCTTTTACAGCCCCTGGACCCGAACTATAACATGTGTTTCCCAGGAAAACTTGTGTTCGGGACCTTGTGCACGAACACGGTGTTCGGTACGGACCCTGAACTTTACAGTACGAGTTCGCCCATTTCTAGTCCCGACCAAAAAATCAATTGTTAACTTCCTATCTCTAAATACATGTCATAATCTATCAATTACCGATCAGACTCGTGTTGGGAAGAAATGCTGCCAAAAAGGTAACATCATCCATATTTTTTTTTGTCATGGCCAAAAATTAGGCCATTTTGGAAAGAAAGAAGAGTCCTTTTGAACAATATTAAGAAGGACACTGTTAATATTTCTTCCTATTTGTCCCTCCTTTCCCTCCAGGCCCAAGCTCTTCCAAACGAGATAAGATACATAGTTTTATACATCTTTGCAGTTATAAAAAAAACCCCACATTATTTGCTACAAATGGAAATCAGAAGAAATTCCTTCAATCTTTAGCGTTATAGAATTTCTTTCTATTCATTTTTTTTAACTGGTTGTCACCTTTTAGAATACAGCAAATGTATTATTATTATGATATAAAGATCAGAAAGCAAATAAGAGGCTAAAACATAACTTTTATTAAAGTATGTAAAAGACAATATTTAGACCAATGTAACCATAAGCATCCCCGACTGCTATCAGGATATAAGGCATAGACCACGCCACACAAGAGAGCCCACTCAGGGATGCCACAAATATAACAAACGAAACAAACAAAAAAGAAAACTATATATAGACTAGCTGTACTACCAGGCTTCGTCAAGGGTTAATAACTGCTGTTAACAAAATAGAATGTATTAACAAAAATGTATTCTGCACACAAAAACCACAAAACAAATAGAAATGTAATTATTAAAAGGCAAAAACTAAGTTAATAGAAGCATTTCACAACATATATTTCAACACCACAGATATTCCACACAGATTTAACTAAATTGGTCAAGTAATGTGCTACGTCTGTCTCTATCCACGTTTGTCTCTATCCACGTCTGTCTCTATCCACGTCTGTCTCTATCCACGTCTGTCTCTATCCACGTCTGTCTCTATCCACGTCTGTCTCTATCCACGTCTGTCTCTATCCACGTCTGTCTCTATCCACGTCTGTCTCTATCCACGTCTGTCTCTATCCACGTCTGTCTCTATCCACGTCTGTCTCTATCCACGTCTGTCTCTATCCACGTCTGTCTCTATCCACGTCTGTCTCTATCCACGTCTGTCTCTATCCACGTCTGTCTCTATCCACGTCTGTCTCTATCCACGTCTGTCTCTATCCACGTCTGTCTCTATCCACGTCTGTCTCTATCCACGTCTCCCCACCGACATCTTATTACCTCACATATAAGCTTCTTATACTATGAATGTCTTTTTGTTCCTATAGCAACTACTCAGCTCCTACTAATAACCTGTAGTTCCAGGCTCCATTTACTTTTATGAAGGCATGTTTTTTGGAGAGTAACTGTAAAGCGCGGGGTTAAATTTTCCTGTCAAAACAGTCTACGACGCTCCCTGGGTCACATGAGGTGTCTGTGCAAATTTTGTGATTGTAAATGCGATGGTGCAGATACACTTTACGTTCCTCTTTTTCCCCATTATGTAGATAGGGGCAAAATTGATTGGTAAATTGGAACGCGCGAGGTTACAATTTCGCCTCACAACATAGCCTATGACGCTCTCGGGGTCCAGACGTGTGAGTGTGCAAAACGTTTGTGGCTGTAGCTGCGACGGTGCAGATGCCAATCCCGGATGGGGACACATACATACGTCCGTCCACGTCCACATCACAATCACATCATGCAATCTGCCCTTCTGTGCAATGTCCACCTCCTCCCAACTTGTGGTGTTGCCAAAACCAGCTAATCAAAATCCTAGGAACACTCTGCACCACACCCACCAGACACACCAGTGGACGGCCTGAGTGGAATAGGGTCTCCCAGTTGGGGGTTGGTAAGGGGAGGTCAGGAGTAGGCCAGTGTAGTGTTGGAGGTGAAGGAGAGAGGAGGTCAGGAGCCGGGCTCCTTGGAAGTAACAAGGTGACAGATGGTGGTCTGGGTCTGGTAGGAGCTGGATCCCCGGTCGCAGGGGATCGTGACAAGGGGCACGGAGCTGTCGAGGAGGACAGCCGGCGGTCTTGTACCATCACCGGGCTGGGACCAGGGCACGAATGGGTATGTAGACCCTAGGTCAGGGAGTAGCTTCAGGCAACCTGACAATTCATCGGACGAGAACGGAGCCTTCAAGATCCGCTCTCCACCTGCTCCAAAATCGGGGTACTAGCGCAACGAGGGGGATAGGACTTTCCACAAAACGGTCTAGGAAATCCCAAGCGTGAACCCTGAGAGCAAGCGCCCACAGTTAGCCACACTGGGGAGCGAGACCTGATTAGTTTTACGCTACCGGGGCCAACTAAGAAGTAGACTAAGTGCCAAGGGAAAGGTCACAGATCATCAGGCAACACCACCGGGGGCGGGACCCAAACTAGCTCCCCTCAGCGGCAGTGGTGTCCAGAACTTTAGATCTCACTCACTCAGTTCATGAAGCTGACACCGACAACTTGGTAAACCATAGTGAGTGAGATCCATAGATTGTTTGTGAGCTGAGATGCAGGACCTCTGTAGGACGATATCCCCTGATGAGTCTATATCGACGAAATGCATCGGGATGCTATTAGTGAGAGTACAGAGGTTTACATTAAAGCTAGCTGTGGTCTGCCCTTTGTTAGGGCAGAAGTCTGGGGTAACAGTCGAGGATATATCCCATCAGGATTAGGGTTAGTGACGCCATGGCAACTTTAGGACTCCTAGGAGGGGGATGCCCCGGGACTTTGTGATGGAGTTGGCGAGTGCCGTTGGGGGGTGAAAGGCTCAGTTTTGTACTCTCGCTAAAAGCATCCCGATGCATTTCGTTGATGTAGACTCATCAGGGGATATAGTCCTGCATCCCAGCTCACAAACATTCTATAGATCCATAGATTGTTTGTGAGCTGAGATGCAGGACCTCTGTAGGACGATATCCCCTGATGAGTCTATATCGACGAAACGCGTCAGGATGCTATTAGGGAGAGAACAGAGGTTTACATTATAGCTAGCTGTGGTCTTCCCTTGTTAGGGGCGGAAGTCTGGGGTAGCAGTCAAGGATATCTCCCATCAGGACTAGGGTTAGTGACGCCATGGCAACTCTAGGATTCCTAAGAGGGAGAGACTGATTTACCCAGAGGACCACCTACTTGGTGAGACCATTCCAATCTTTTCTATATCAACTGTACTATCAATGCTTTATGTACATTTGAACTGTTGACCGCTGTCAACAATCTATATTTATATATTTTGTGTTTTTCTATTAAGTTTATGTATATAGGACCGCTGTCTGGATAACACGTGGAAACACAATCTATACATAATTTTCTTTTTTGTTTAGTTATATTTGTGGCATCCCTGAGGGACTATCTCTTCTGTGGCGTGGGCTACGCCATATATCCTGATAGCAGTCGGGGATGCTTTTGGTTACATTGGCCTAGGTCTTTTACATACTTTTATTAAAGGTTATGTTTTAGCCTCTTATTTTCTTTTTGCTGGTTCTCACCTTTTTAAAGAACAATAATCTAAAAATAATACCATGCTAGGTGGCCTTCTTGGAACTCAATTGTCCCATTGAATAAGGATATTCTGTGTTCGTAATAAACCTTTATTCTTTGTTATATTCTCAACCACTGTTATTGTTTAAAATCCCTGAATAAAAATACCTTTTGAAAAACAAACAAAATAAAGGGTAATCACCCAAGGGTGAAGGGGATAATATTTATGCTGAATAGAAAAAGTTGAAGGCAATGTTTAATGCACATTATATTTTATAGAACATAGTCAAATGTGAACTTGAAGTTTGCATGTTCTCCCCATTTTGTATTTTTTTTTTTTTTTACTTTCTATGATACAAACCCTAGAGATATGAATATTTGGTGACATTTTTGTGCAGAGGATCTTAATCTGATTTACTTCTTTGCCAGAAAAGGTCTTGTATGTATTTGCATGTCATTGTGTACCAAAATAAAGCTTAAAAGGGTTGTCTGGTGAATACAAGTTATCCCCTAGTCTTTGGTTTGGCGATAACTTGCTGATCGGTGTGAGTCATGGCATTTAGACATCCACCTACCAGCAGACTAGGTACTCCTTATCCCTCTTAGATTGGAGCAGCAGTGCGCATGCTCCACTGACGCTCAATGGGATTGCTAGGAAAAGCCAAGAACAGCCGCATAGAGAATGAATAGAAGCGTTCCTTCCCCATACTCTACCATACTCTGGAACTCTACCCCAACACATCACACTCTGCTACAGTAGAGACCTTCCAAAGGAACCTGAAGACCCACCTCTTCCAACAAGCCTACAACCTGCCGTAATCCTCAGTCTACCATGGCCTCACACGACCTGCTCTACCCTCGCCTACTGTCCCCTCACTCTTCCCTGTAGACTGAGAGCCCTCGCAGGCAGGGTACTCTCTCCTCCTCTACCAGGCTATGCCTTGAAATGTTCACGATTATTGTACTTATCTACGTATGCCCCTTTTTCACATGTAATTCGCCATGGAATAAATGACGCTATAATAAAGCAGCGGTCAACTATGCGCACTGCCATTCCATTCTAACCTGGATAAAAGTACCTGGATCTGGGTGGTCTGACTCCTTGAACCTGCAGCTTGTAGAAGCCACATGGGCCCCAATATTTTATGTGGGAATCCAAATTGAAAACACCATTTTTCTGTAAAGGAATCGTTTTAATACAATGAAGTGTGTTTTAAAGCTATGATCTTTATCTTCTAGAAAATATTCTAAAAGACAATCCAATCAGAAGGAGACTCTTTGAAGGAGACATTATTACTACAGTGAGTATTGTCTACATTCTGTTATGATGGAGGGGCTTAATTAATGTTTTCTCGTCTTATCGGGGGACACAGAAACATGGGATAATCTGCTGCCACCTAGAGGCTGACATTATTATGCAATCTAAATAAAATTTGGCTCTTCCCCCACAGACTACCTCGACTGCCAGAGTCAGGTATCCTCAGTTTATAGTAGTCAGCTGGCGGGAAGACCTATGTTGGGTTGGGCAGTAACCTTTTGGTTTTGCTTTGTGTCTTTCAGATGGATCGCTTATGGGTAACAGAGTGTAGTTGTGCACCCTGATTCACCCACATAGCAACAGAGAGTACAGGCTGTAATTGTTCAGCCTACTCTCTCCCGTCAGTGTGGTCAGACCATCTGTACCTTTACACCAGGGGTCCCCAACATTTTTCAAATTAATGTATTGAGTTAATGATGTTCTGACGCTGTGCAGCAGATGTAGTGAAAGCCCAGCTACCTGGAGGAGGTAAAATGTATGGCTCTCAGCAGCTTTGGGGTTTCAATCAGAGCTCCGTACACAGTTAGTGTTCGCTGTAACCACACCCTGGCACTGACTGACATCCGGCTCAGCAATGCAATCAGTATAAAACTGGGTGTCAGTCAGGAACAGGGAACGATTACAGCTGCCACTCACTGTGTACTGAAGGGTGGCTAAAACTCTGAATACCCAAGGTTGTTGGGAGGCATAAATTTAATTTCCTCTTGGTAGCCAGGCTTTCAGTTCGTCTGCTGCACAGTGTCAGAACACTATTAACCTGCAGAGTAACCCCTTATCTGCTGGTTAATAGCATTTTTCCACATGACCGCTTCACTTTTAAGGCTAAATTAAGACCTCCATTTATCATGGTTGTAGAGCAGATTTTTTTGGACTGATCGCTAGACTCTTGACCTGAACATAACAGCCTGGGGCGGAGGTCCATAAACCAATTAGCTTTTGCCCACTGCCCACCTCCCCACATAGCGCACATGTTCATGCAGAAAATGGGGAGTTCTGGGTCTTCAGGGCAGCAAAGTATGACCCTGTCAGGAGTGGCCTTCTCCCTTCTGGTTCCCCCGTCTATTCATTTCCTTGGGTCTATGCGCAGAGGACTGGTGCAACTGATGGCAGTTCTGCTTGCCCATCAGAGCGTTGTCTGCTCGGTTAGCGGGAACGGGGCTGCGTTGTGCATCTACTGTTTTTTTTTTCTGCGGGCCTATGTCCCACTTCATCTATGTGTAGCGGGCCAGACACGGTTCCTGAGGGTCTTATAGGCAGTCTGCAAGCATAAATGGTCAGTTGAAGCTTTTGGCCAATCTGTGGCGGTGTCTCAACACTCTGGGTTCCCGCCTCTCTGGCTCCGTCTCTTCCTCCAGGCTATAGATAGGATTTCTGAAACTAGGCTGCAGAAGCACTCTTCTTCCTCAGTCCAGGACCAGCTGTTCTTTTCGGAGGCAGGAGAGCTTTTCAGGTTTGCCTTTTTAATCAATTTCCAGCACAGGAGGAGGCAGGTGGGGCCAAAGATCCCTCAGTAATATAGGACTATCTTTTGGGTCTACTTCTGCGGGATGCTCTTTTTGGATCAAGGTCTAAGCCCTCCGGATCCAGAGGCAGGTTGCGGGTTGCGGTAATGGGAGTACCGCCGCTGCTGGAAGGAGTACCGGGGCAGATGGTGTGGAGCAGCAAGGTGTCAGTCCCTCCGCAGGTAGGGAAGGCCCCAGCCTCTGGGGTTTTGGTGGGTTTGGGGGGGCAGGATGCAGGGATCAGGGTACTCACTGTGGTAGTTGTGGTGTTGGATGAGGTTTATAAAGTAGACAAACACACAGTAGGTAAACCAAAGTCTCTGCGTACCACTGTCGCTGCGGGGAGCCTGTCCAAGTATCCGCTCCCGCCGGTGTCCCTTGGAAATCCGGAGTCTGCCTCCGTGCACAATTTGTGGTCTGTTGTGGCCCCTTGGCTTGAAGATGTTAGGGCCCCGCTCACTATATGTAGTGTAGCTGTGCTCTTGATGTCTGGCACTTGGGATTTCAGTGGGTTGCTTTATTTGGAAAACCCTATCCCCTGCGTTGTACTGATGCCTTCAATCTCTGAGCTCATAGGGAAGTTTGTGAAGATACTCTCCCTCACAGGTTAATTATCAGGACGTTGAATCGGTTCTTGACCTAGGGTCCTGTACCCCGTTGTGCTCTGTGCCGGTCCGGTTATTGGGCTTTCTGGTGCCGACAGTCCTCCAAGACTATGTCCATTACACCCCTGTCCAATGTCCCTGCAACCGGTCCCCGACTCCTCTGGTCCTGGACCACCATCTGCGACCCAACTTGGTCTAGCTCCCCGGGAGCTACCACTTCTGCGCCTCACTCTTTGAGGGTTCTCACTACTCTCTGCTTCCTCCTTCCCACCAGTCTGCCTGACCCCCTAGGTCGGTGGCCCTATTTCAGCTTGACCAACAAACTGGTGTGTCTGGCAGGTTTTGATGTGAGGTGTGGTTGGGATTTGTGGTGCTGATGGTAGTGACACCGATTGTTGGGAACCTGGAAACAGGGGGGGGTAGGCTCTGCACCCTAGGGAAAAGGATGCAGTTCCCTGTAGCACCCTGATGTAGTCAGGGGCGCTACATTATCAGACATGATTACTATCCATTTAGGGCTCTCCCTTTCCAGCTGGCCACAGAGACCAGGGTGTTCATGAAAATTCTGGTCTGGTAATGGCGCTGCTACAGTCCAGCAGGACAATTGTCTTTCCCTATCTGAATGATATCCCAGGAGCCATTCTTCCATTCAAATTTACAAGCGCTCAATTTGATAGCGTGGCTGTTGAAACTGAGATTTTATTTTTTAATTTGTGTGCCACAGGTGTCAATCTATTGTTCATACAGTCTAGGTCCCTTATTTTTGATGGTGTAAGCTTCCTGGGTTGTGCATCATCAGGCGTCAGCTTTGCCGCTTTATAAAGCCGCTACGTGGACAAAACTGTGGGACCTGTAAAACGTAGAAAATGCACACATTTTCTAAGGTTTAGAGTCCATACTTGTTGCCCCAGCAGATGCGAGGCTTGGTAGGAAGATACTGCAGGCGGCAGTAGCCCAGACGTCTGCTTATGTTGGGGCAGAAAACTAGGTGATAACAGTATATTTTACGTTTATTTCCCCCCCCTCCCCCAGGGACAGCTTTAGGACGTCCCCATGTTCGTGTCCCCCAATAGGACTAACCATAAAAGTTGATTCTAGTACTAGCTGTAAAATCTGTTTTGTAGTCTTTCATTGGGGGATACAGCTACCTCCCTTAGTTACCTGACTGGGCATTCGTTTATTATTATTATTATTTATTTATTTATATATATATGTATGTATGTATGTATGTATGTGTATGTATGTATGTATGTATGTATGTATGTATGTATGTATGTATGTATGTATGTATGTATGTAATATATTATAATATAATTTTTTTTTTTTTTTTTTTTTTGCCTTCCTTACTTCCCTTTTCCAATTATTTCACCACTTACTGCTTTCATAGAAAACTGACAAAGCTTGACTCCAGCAGGCAAAGTATAGTTTGCTGGGGAGGAGGCAATTTTTTTTCCCTCCCCCCTCCCTCCACCAGAACAGCACCCCTAAAGAGATGCACCCATCTTAGGGTAGGAAACCCACTGAAACAAAAGGGCGGTATCTTTTCACAGCATCAGTTCGGTTTCCTATCCCAAGATGGGACACCCGGGGACCGACTGTATTGGCAAAGGTGAGCATGGCGGTTACCCCAGGGCTGAACCTGCGCTGGAAGAACCGCTTACCCTTCCGTGACTCCGGAGCTCGTCCTCTGAAGTGTCTCCTCAGGGCTGTGGTTCTCTGCAGTGGTAAGCATGGCAGGGGACCACTGTCTGGGTCTGTGCAGCCACCTTTGGGTCTCCAAGTGCAGCCGGCGGTTAGAGCGCGCCGAACGAAGACCCAGAAGCATGTGCTGGGGTCTACGGTTGTGACCGTATGACATTATGCACATGTGACCGGAAGGCACATCTGCACATGCACGATGCAAAGGTGAAATCCTGTGACTCTGTCCAGCCTCCAGATCCGGTACCTCCTTTTTTTTTTCTGCGAAGTGGTAAGTGAGCTCCAGTTCATCCCTCTAATAGGGGTTCCCCTTATTTTATTTTGTCATCCCGTGTCCCATAGGAAGGACCTGGGAGGAAGTTGGCCAAAACAAAAAATAAGGAATGCATTCTGTGTAAGTCTCCGTTACCACCTGGGGCACAGAAAGAATTATGCAGAAATTGTATTCAAAAGATCATTAGAGAGGAGAACCTTGACTTTGCTTCTAGTTTCAGATCTATTATCAGGGCAGAGGTGAAAGAGTCCTTTTAAAAGCCTATCCCAGCTGGAATCTAGGAGAAAGAGGGCAGTGACCCAAGACCGAGACTCAGAATTATCAGGTTCAGATGCAGACTGAGGTTCTACTTCCTCTTCATCTTGCTCTTCGTATTCATCAGAGGAGGATCCAGGAGGAAAACCTTGCTTCCCAAGTTCAGAGGTTAACAGTTTAGTTAAGGCGGTTAGGTCAACAATGGGGCTGGTAGACCTTAAAGGGCCTATATCCCTGGAGGACCTCCTGTTTGGAGGTCTGGAGCAAAAGAGGAGGCACTCCTTCCTGATTTAATGAGAAGGTCAAGTGTGTGGTAGAACATCAATGGAAGAGGCCAGGTAGGAGAACCACCTTGTCATCTTCATTCAAAAGGAAATATTCCTTTTGAAGAGACAGACTCCTCCTCTCTATGAGACAGAGATCAAACTAGCTGTGGCTAAGGCAGCAAAAAAACCCCTCCCTTTTGAAGATCTAGGATGCCTGAAGAACCATCTGGATAGGAAGACTGATGGCTACCTATAGAGCTCCTGGGAGACGTCAGCAGTGACATTGATACCAACTATTACAGGAACCTGCGTGGCCAGATCCCTTGACATGGTGCTACAGCAGGTGGATGACAGGTTGAAGGACAATACTCCCAAAGAAAAAAATTTCTCCACCCTACCTCTAGCTCAGGGAGTGGTGGCCTTCCAGGCGGATACCTCAACTGGCTCTATATAAGATTGTCAGCAAAGTCTGTGGCTCTATGTAATTGTGCCAGGACGTCTCTGTGGCTCAAGAACTGGCCGGGAGATGCTCAGTGAAAAACCAAGCTGTATACCATCCCCTGCAAAAGAAAATTACTATTTGGGAAAGCTGTGGATGATATTCTGGAGAACGTTGGTGATGGGTAAAAAGGGTTCCCAGCTTTCCCACAGGCCAGTTCAAGCGTCATTCCTTACACAAGCGAAGGTACGCCCAGGAAGAAGCCCACCAAGGAGCGTGACACCTGAAGGGATTGGAAGAAGAGGCGCCCAGGCTCTTCGCAGATGGTTAAAAGTTGACCAAGTGACATTAGGGACCATGTGGGAGGAAGGCTCTCCTACTTTTTTCACGCCTGGAAAAAAATTAACTTCCAGCGATTTTGGATTTTGGGAGTGATAAGACAGGGGCTCAAGTTAGAATTCCATTTGATGCCCCCCCTTCTCCTCCCAGGGGTCATTACCAAAAACATCGCTCAGCAGGTAAGAGGAGCAAACACTTAAGGCCACTTTACACACAGAGATAAATATTTGACAGATCTGTGGTTGCAGAGAAATTATGGACATATTGTTCCATTTGTACACCGCCACAAACCTGGCATTGATTGTCCACAATTTCACTGCAACCACAGATTTGCCGCAGATTTATCTCTGTGTGTAAAGTGGCCTTTAAGGCCCAGTCACACCAAACAACTTACCAGCAATCCCAACAACGATACAACCTGATAGGGATCGCTGGTAAGTTGCTAGGAGGTCGCTGGTGAGATGTCACACTAAGCGACGCTCCAGCAATCACACCAGCAAACTGACCTGGCAGGGATCGCTGGAGCGTCGCTACACGGGTTGCTGGTGAGCTGTCACACAGGCAGATCTCGCCAGCAACCAGTGACCAGCCCCCAGCCAGCAGCGCCGCGTGGAAGCGATGCTGCGCTTGGTAACTAAGGTAAATATCGGGTAACCAACCCGATATTTACCTTGGTTACCAGCGCACACCACTTAGCGCTGGCTCCCTGCACACCTAGCCACAGTACACATCGGGTTAATTACCCGATGTGTACTCTGCTACGTGTGCAGGCAGCAGGAGCCGGCTTCTGCGGACGCTGGTAACCACGGTAAACATCAGGTAACCAAGAAGCCCTTCCCTTGGTTACCCGATATTTACCTTCGTTACCAGCGTCCGCCGCTCTCACACTGCCAGTGCCGGCTCCCTGTTCCCTGCACTCCTAGCCACAGTACACATCGGGTTAATTACCCAATGTGTACTCCGGCTAGGTGTGCAGAGAGCAGGGAGCCATTATAGTACACAAGAGAAAAAGAAAATGTGCAAAAAGTGGGATCACCAGAAATGACCATGTAATATCATTTTATTATATCAAAAAAGACATACAAACACACAGATGTTTGTACATACACTTGGTGCCAATGGTATAAGCCACCAAAATACACCCCACCCTCTCAGTGAGCCAAAGAAAAACCCCACATGATAAATCAGAGCAAGTGTGATAGCCAAAAACCTTGTTCAATCAATAACAGGCAGTAAGCATAGCATGCTAAATGAGACACCAGCAAACAAAAAACAATTGCTGCATACAAATACCTCAGAGCCGCATGAAAATAACCTGCCTTAGAAACAAATGTCTGGAACAAGTATAAGGCAAATCACAAACCCAAGGGGTCCTGCACGGGGTAAATGGCAAAGCAAATAACATGAGAAGGGTGGGGTGAAGACCCCACGCGTATCGCTACAAGAAGTTGTAGCTTCCTCAGGGGAAAGTGAGGCACACTATGGTAGGTATGTCTTAAATAGCCATTATAATCAGAGAAAATTGCTTACCAGCATGGGCACGGAGGAGGAGGGAGAGGTCGCTAAGCAACCTAAAGACGCCGATGAGAGAGAGCAGGGAGCCGGCACTGGCAGCTGAGAGCAGCGTACGCTGGTAACAAAGCTAAATATCGGGTAACCAAGGTAAGGGCTTCTTGGTTACCCGCTGTTTACCATGGTTACCAGCGTCCGCAGAAGCCGGCTCCTGCTGCCTGCACATTTAGTTGTTGCTCTGTCGCTGTCACACACAGCGATGTGTGCTTCACAGCGGGAGAGCAACAACTAAAAAATGGCCCAGGACATTCAGCAACAACCAACGACGTCACAGCAGGGGCCAGGTTGTTGCTGGATGTCACACACAGCAACATCGCTAGCAACATCGCTGCTACGTCACAAAAGTTGTTCCTTAGCAGCGATGTTGCTTAGTGTGACGTGGCCTTTACTCTTCAGCAAGAAGTGCCAGAGTTGATCCACAAGTCTGTCTTGGTAGAAGTCCCCAAGGAAGAGGGGGGGGGGGGCATGGGATTCTAATCCCTTCTCTTCCTTATTACAAAACCAGATGGTATCTACAGGACGATAATCAATCTAAGGGGGCTGAACAAGTACCTGGTTCACTGGGATTTCAAGATGGACTATATAACATCAGCATGGGGTGGATGTTGAGCTTAAAGATGTCAAGGCTGCAACCAATGAGTACAGTGCTTTTTAGGGTTCATTCTGGATTCTCGAACCCAATTGTCGTTTGTCTGCAGAAAAAGTCCTAAACATTCAGGCTTTGCTGTCTTCCATAATAAAGACTCTGGTCATGTCGTTCAGGAGAGCCATGTCTCTATTCGGATCCCTGACGTCCGGTATCCCAGCAGTTTTTTGGGCTCAGATTCTCTCCTGTCCCCTGCGGTGGGAGGTACTGGGGGCACAAAAGAAGTTAGGAGGTTTTCTAGAAAGAAGCTTGGAGCGTTCTCCCCTGAGTTTTAGACTCCCTTCAGTGGTGGTTAAACAAAGAGAACCTGTCAACTGGTGTCCAATGGGTAGTTCAGATAACCGATATCCTTACTACAGGCTACGGACATAAGCACATTTGGCCGGGGGCCCTCCTAAGAGGACACCTAGCCCAGGCGAAGTGCAGTTCCCAGGAGAGCTGAGTTTCCTCCAATCTGAGGGAATTATGGGCAGTGGGAAGAGCCTTAAACAAATATCTTCCATTGTTACTGGTCCAACAGGTTCGCATTCTATCCGGCAACAGGGTGTCAATATGGTATCTGAACCATAAACGGGGCACTCTTTCTCTCTCCCTAATGAATGCAGCCTAAACTATATTCACCTTAGCAGAAAGTCATTTTTGCTTCCTTTCAGAAACACCTACACATAAAGTGGGTGGAAAACTAAACTACTGATTTTCTGAGCCGGGACCCGATGAGACAGGGATAGTGATCCCTAAACCCTGGGGTCTTCAGTGAGATTGTAGAGCATTGGGGGTCTCCGATGGTAGACCTGTTTTGCCAACAGGGCAAACAAGAAGGTAGACAGACAGGTTCTGTTCCCTGAAACCCCACGAAGACCCTTGGGAAGTAGACGCCTTCCACATCCATTGGGGCATGAGTCTATTGTATGCCTTTCCCCCTCTCCATGTTGATACCAGCAGTTCTTAGGAAGATTTGAGAAGATCGGGTGAGGGTAATTTTGATCACCCTATTCTGGCCCAAGAGGCCTTGCTTTTTTGGCTAAGGGTGGTTTTACATGCTGCAATATCCGGCCCGATATCGCTAGCATGAGACCCGCCCCCATCAATTGTGCACGACTGTCATATCGCTGTCCGTCGCGCACAAAATCGCGCTCCCCGTCACACATACTTACCTGCATAGCGACGTCGCTGTGACCGGCATACCGCCTGCTTTCTAAGGGGGCGGTCCGCTCGGCTTCACAGCGACGTCACTGAGTGGCCGCCCAATGAAAGCGGAGGGGCGGAGATGAGCGGGACGAACATCCCGCCCACCTCCTTCCTTCCGCATTATGGCCGGAGGCAGGTAAGGAGATGATCCTCGTTCCTGCGGCGTCACACGTAGCGATGTGTGCTGCCGCAGGGACGAGGATCAACTTCGCCCCAGCGACAGCAGCGATAACTGGCAGCGGACCCCCATGTCAACGAGGAGCGATTTTGGACGTTTTTGCAACGATCCAAAATCGCTCCTAGGAGTCACACGCTACGACATCGCTACAGCGGCCGGATGTGCGTCACAAAATCCGTGACCCCAACGATATCGCTGTAGCGAAATCAAAACGTGTAAAGCCCGCTTAAGAAAGATGTCCCTTACAGACCCTTGTAGTCTACCGGAAATCCCGGACCTTCTGAGTGTAATACACCACCCTCAGGTTCCAGGACTACATTTGACGACCTGGAATTTGAGAGGGAACTGTTAGCAGGCTGAGGTTCTCCAGGAATCTGATCTCCTTTCTTGCAGAGCAGGAAACCAGTTATTACTTAGATTTATGGTAGTCTGGCAAATGTGGGAAGTGAGAGGTGGGAAGGTCCCTTTTTAAGTTCCATCCTTGCGCTTTTACAGAAAGAGCTGGAGTTAGGCTTGGCAGTCAATACTTAGTGCACTTATTGGCCTTAAAGGTGCTTTACACACTGCGACATCGCTAGCGATCCCATTAGCTATGTGACACGCCAGATTGCAGATGCGATCTGCCGAGATCGCACATGTGACCTGCGCTATAAAAACCGACCTATTTCCGATCTCGGCAGATCGCATCTGCGATCTGGCGTGTCACATCGCTAACGAGATCGCTAGCGATGTCTCAGTGTGTAAAGCACCCTTTAGGGGCCCTGTATAACCATGATCTGGTGGGAGATGGTTGCGTCAAGAGATTTTTTTTTTTTTTTTTTTTTTTCTTTTTTAAGTCTTGTCAGAGCGCTACTCCTGCCTTGTCATTAAGAGTTTCTCCTTGGGAATTGAACTTGGTGCTGGATTCCCTTACAGGGCCCCCCTTTGAGCCCCTAGCTCAGAGTTTCTCAACTCCAGTCCTCAAGACCCACCAACAGATCAGATTTTCTGGTTTTCCTTAGTATTGCACAGGTGATGGACTATGCAATGCTGAGCAAATCTTGAAAACATGATCTGTTGGTGGGTCTTGAGGACTGGAGTTAAGAAACACTGCCCTAGCTCATGCCTCCATGAAAAGCCTCAGTCTAAAGACAGTCTTATTAGTAGTTATGACCTCAGTCAAGAGAGTTAGCGACTTGTAAGTGACGCGCCCAAGGGGTCTGAGGTTACCAGTCACCAGGCCGCGGTTCTTCTCCTGGGTCGCCGCGTTGGCCTTACCCGAATCCGTGACCCCACCGGTGTCAAAGGATGGGGACGGGGATGATGGGAGTAGTTGTTCGTGAAGCGACCTGTGGTGTGCGTCCAATTATTAGCTGCCGCTGCGGGACTTCTCTCTTTGCTGGGGCTTTTGGTGGCGCAGCTCGGGTGTTGCAGCTCTTCACAGGCAGAGCTAGGCCCCAGGGAGCATGATGATGGTGGTAGCCTCCTCTGGTGAAGGGGCGTGAGATTGCGAGCGTCGGCAGTGATTGGACGACAGAGGGTGCAGTTCAAGTTTTTACTCACTGGAAGCACACCGCTGTTGGCGCACAGAGTTACGCTGTGATGGGCTTCAGTCGATCCCGGATACTTCGGAGGTTGAGGTTTGTGTTTCCCTCTGTGCATCACCTTTCGACAGTTTTCCTCCACCCCAACTCCTGGGCCATGGAACAGGTCATGGGTGCCTTCTGCACTCCTCGCGTACCCTGGGATCCCCCTTCTTTCCTAAGAACCGGAGTTGAGCTTCCAGCTCCAGACCACGGGCCCTGAACTTTCCGTGTGTTTGCTTGTTCCTAAGTCTCCCCAAACGCCTGCTGCGTCCGAAGGTATCTGCTAGACCTGACTTGTGTGAGATGGGTCTTAACTTCCCCTGTTGGTGCCCCGCCTCCTGGGTTGCTGAACTAGTGGGCAAGAGGTCCCATACCTCATGATGGCCACCCCAGCACCTACCCTAGCCCAGTCCCAGTGGAAGAGCTCCCATGTTATGTTGGATGAGTGAATTTGGTGGTGACTACCTCCTCCGTATCCAAGATGAATACTACATGTACCGCCCCTGTGCCAGCGGCCAGCCGCTCGGATCTGGAGCCGCAGTGGTTCGAGGGGTCTCCGGACCCGGGGGTTCGCGCGGACACTCTCTAATGTAAAAAGAGAGGGAGGGGATATGTACAGGGGGTTAAAAGTTCGTGACGCCACCCACGGTGCGTGGTAATGTGAGAGATTACCGCTGCTGTTGGGGAGCCCGGTGTCCATGGTGAAGCAGCAGGATGTTTAACCCCTCCATGGGTAGGGGGTTTGTGTCCCGGGGCCCGTTGAATCGTTGGTGCTTGGGGTGCCGTTGGGGATAGGAAAAGGGGTTTTCAGTGTACTCACTCAGTCCAGGAATAACAACACCGTCAGCTTGTAAACCAGAGTTCTGAGCACCACTGCAGCTTGGAGGGAGCACACTTGGGTCCGTGCCCTTGGTGTTGCTGTTAGCCTGTGGCCCTTTCCTTGGCACCTTTTGTCTCTCTTTTTGGAGCCTCAAGTGTAAAACTCTTCGGGTCCCCCTCACCCGTATGGCTAATGGAGTGAGCTTGCTCTCAGGGTTCACGCGTAGGATTTCTTTTGACTGTATTGGGAAAGTCCTATCCCATCGGTGCGCTAGTACCCCGATTTTGGAGCGGGTTTGGGATGAATCTTGAAGTCTTCACCCCCGTCGGGTAAATTTACCGGAAGCGTGAAGCTACTTCCCAGCCTAGAGTCCACGTACCCTGTCGTGCCCTGGCCCCTGCCCGGTGATAGCTCAAGGCCGCCGGCTGCCCTCCTCGGCAGTCCGTGCCCCTTGACACAATCCCCTGCGACCGGCGTTCCAGCTCCTACCAGGCCCAGACCAACGTCTGCCACCTAGTAACTACAGGAACCCTGCTGCAGGCCGGTGACCTCTCCCTCTGAGAGTCACCTTCACCTCCTTCTCCTTCCTCTCCTGGTTCACTTTTCCTCCTTACTGCTCCAATGTCACTTTCTCACTTTCCCCTACCAACCCCCCAAGTGGGCGGCCCTATTCCCTTCAGGCCCCCCAATGGTGTGTCTGGTGGGTACAGTGTAAAGTGTTCCTAGGATTTTGATTGGCTAAGCTGTTAGCAACACCAAAGGACCAGGACCCGTAACCAAGGAGGAGTGGATACTGTGCAGAAGGGCAGGTTGCACTATACCCTGTGACGACCTGATAGGCCAGGGCGTCACACTACACCTCGGGTGAGGTGCAGTACCCTGTGGCGCCTGAAACAGCAGGGGCACCACATAAGCCCTATCATCTAATCCTCCACACACCCAGATTTCGGATGATAGGGTAATTTTAAGAACAGGCCCAGCGTATTTACAGAAGATAGCAAAGGCTTTCCATAGCTCCCAAGAGATAGTTCTGCCTTCCTTTTTCGGCCACCCCCCAAAAAAATCGAAAAGAGGAAAGGCTCTATACGCTGGATGTGAGGAATTTGCTAATCCAGTAGTTGGGAGGCTACTAGACCATGGAGGAAAAGTCGGGCACGATTTGTTTACAGGAAGGGCCTTGCAGCCTCAAAGGGTACAATAGCTAGATGGGTTAAGGAAGCAATTAGTATAGCCCTGAATATTCCAAAACAAAGAAGCATTACAGCTCATACCACCAAGGCGGTGGTGACTTCCTGGGCCGAGAAGGCGGACATGCCCAGTGATCAAATATGTAAGGCTGTGACTTGGTCTTCCCCTTCCCCTTCCACTTTTTTTTTTTTTTTTTTTTTTAAATATATAGACCCAAAAGGTTTGATTTGTCCTTTAAGGTAGATTTAGCATTTGGTAGAAGAGTTCTACAAGCTGTAATTCCTCCCTAAGGTGTTTGAATAAATCAGAATCTCACTGGTGGTGCTGTCATGGGGGGAGGGAAAAATCAAAATTACCAGTAATGTTTATTTCCCATGACAGCACCACTACGTTCCCCCCCCCCCCCATTTTGGTTTTTTGTTTGTTCAGACACTGGGTGTTTGGGCCTTTGTTTATTGGTTTCTTGTGTTTGATGTGGGGTTATATTAATATTGTTTCCTGGTATTGCTCTCTTGCTCTGTAACTTAACTGATGCGGCGGAAAGGTACCGCCCTTTTATTTCAGTGGGCTTCCTGGCCTAAAATGGGTGGACCTCTCTAGTGGTGCTGTCTTGGGCTTTGGAGAAAAACATTACTGGTAAGCAATTTTAAAAGTTTAGATGCAATGTGTCGGCCTCCAGGTGGCAGCAGACTATCCCGTGGCTCTGTCCCCCTCCCCCCAAATGAAAACTGAGAAACAGATTTTACAGTAAGTACTAAAAATCTACCTTTATTCATTATGGGATGTCCCCCTTTTCTTTTTTCCCCCTTCTTCTTCCCCCTTCACAGAGAACCAGTAGATTCAGCCCTAAACTGACCTTGTGGGGAAAGAATAATGGTGCAGTTGAGATTCCGTATACTCTATCTGACGAGTATGGTAAGTTAAACTTTTTATAATTGATGCAGAAACTAGATTCCCTTGGGCCAAGTCCTTATCAACAACCATAGGTGTCAGTATAAAATCCACTTTACAGTCACCTTGCTAGATCTGGTTTTCATTTTATTTTATTTATTTTTTTGGTCCATGTCAGTTTTTACCATCAAATATACAGCTACACTCAGATGCTAAGGCAAGCAAAAATTAAATTCTAGGAATTCTGATTACAGACTATGAATTGTTAATTACTGTACCATTACTGAAAAAGTTTCATCAAAAGACTGAGACGTGGTGTAAGCTTCTTCATTCAATAGTAGAGAGAGGTAACCTGACAAAGTTGATCCTTATGCCGCAAGCCCTTTTACATACTACATAATGCTCCAGTCTGGCTGCCCAGATGGATATTTTAGAAGATCAACAGTATATCCAGAGATTTGATTTGGGGGGGAAAAAGGGATAGCAAAGATTAAATTACTAACACTACAAAGTCCCATGTCTGATAGAGGACTAGCAATTCCAGACCCTTTTTCTAGATTACGTTGTCACAATTACAACATTTAAAGGGCTGAGTGGGGAGGGGTTGGTATACGATCTTAATCTTCAATGGAAATGTTGCAATATTTGAAGTGGAAGAGATCTAGTTTCCATGTTTAGACTCTGGGAGATTTTTGATGGCAGCAACCAAAACCCGTCACACTGTAGGGATGACATGGGGCAGTTGTAGTCGCGGGCGGGGTCGAATTCTGGCTGCTGGGCAGCCCTACAGCATAAACAGTCCATGCCCTAGCCAACATCACAGTGAAAGGAGACATTTTCTGGGGCGTTCTGATGTCTGGTACTCACTTGTAGGCCGGAGGTGTTGCGAGCGGGGAGGGGACGCTGGGCTCACCACGCTCTGGTCCGGCACTGCTGCTGGTTCGCTTGCTGCTCGGTGGCTCGAGCGGTGGGCCGGATCCGGGTACTCGAGCGGCGCTCCTCGCCTGTGAATGAAAAGGGGAATGGTTTTGGGGATTTATTGTCCGTGACGCCACCCACGGTTGTGGTGAGGTTGTGACACCACTGCTGCTCTGGATGGGGATCCCTTGAGCGATGACAGGGAGCAGCTTGGATATTGGTTTTCCCCTCCGTGGGTAGGGGGGTTGGTTGTCCCGGGGCCCGGTGAGGGAGGAATGGCAGGTGGGTTACGGGGCCTGGTGAGGTGCGGGGGCAGCGCGGTGCCGCCCGCACGGCGGTACTCACTCAGCCAATGATGAATGCAAAGTCTCCGGTAAAACAAACGGCTGGATGGACGGGTCCCACAGACTGCTGCGGTGGTTCTTCTCCCGGTAGGTTGGCGGTGACTGCCTTTCCCTGCACCTGTGTTATGTTCTCGGTTCCGATGGCTTCCAACCGGTAACCCGCTCCCCAGCTTGGATGGATGCTGAAGGAGCCCCTTTTGCCCGCAGGCTCTGGCCCTGGGAACTGTAGCCTTGGCGGTGACTGTGTTTCCCTTCACGGTTTGAGCGGTTGCCTTCAATTGGGTCTTGACTGCTGGGAAAACCCCGGAGGTTCCCTTCGCTAACGGATTTGACCGGTTTTACGGCGACTCCAAGCCTGGTCGGGGTCCGTAGGCCCTGCTGAATGGTGCTGGCTTCTCTTCGCTCCCCGATCCGGTACCGGCGGGCCACCGCCCGTCCCCGGTCCTTACGGTTCACGTCAATCAACCCCTCCTGCAGACGGTCACCACCGTCTGCCAACCTTGCTGTATGTGCCCGGGCCACGCACCCAGACATGGTCAGTCTGCTCCACTACCACTTCACTCCTCACTCTCCACTCCTCTCCACTACTCTGACTTCCTTTTCCCGCCTACAGGACTGTGAACTTCTCGGTGGGTGGGGCCAACCACCTGGCTCCACCCCCTGGTGTGGACATAAGCCCCTGGAGGGAGGCAACAAGGATTTTTGTCTGACTTTGATGTGCCTAGCCAGGGTGTGGGGTGTGTTGTTGCAGTACCTGTGACGTCCTGGCTTGTCCAGGGCACCACAGAGGCACCTGCTGTCTCAATCTTCCAGACCATTTCTAGGTTGCTAGTAGCAGCTGGTTCCCATTCTTCAGTTTCAGTACATGTCACACAGAATTCAGCGGACACCGGACACTTCTCTTCAACTAGAACTTTACTCAGCATTTCTAATTCAACTTATATCTTCACAGTATGTAAGGCATAACATATTTCACTAACGTTACGGTATACATTCAAATTGTTCCTGCTTTACACCTGGACTTCTGCTTGCTGCTTGAGGACTTCCTAGCACAATCGCTCCTCTCTTGCTTCAGACTCCTTGTCTTTCCCACCCGGTGACTCTTGGTCTTCCCCTGTAGAGAAGGGGGATTTCAGGAGTTCTCCTAACACCAACTCAGAGGCTCTGTACCTCCAGTAGTCTTCACACCCGGGATTTTCTGGGTCCAGCCCGCCAGAAACAGGCACACCTGGCCAGGTTCCTAAATCCTCTCTTCACTCTGTCCTCACACTCTCTGCCTTTGGCTGCTCCCTGCAGCCTCTGCTCTGTCTCCACCCACATTAACTATTAATCATCCTATCAAATACCCGTAATACAATAACCCACCAGTAGGTGACAACAATACCTTAGAAAACATCTTAGAACCTTCATAACACACTCCCTTAGGGACTGTATCACATTAAAGGGAACCTGTCACCACTTTTTTGGACTATAAGTTGCGGCCACCACCACCGGGCTCTTATATACAACATTCTAACATGCTGTATATAAGAGCCCAGGCCGCTGTGACAACATAAAAAACACTTTATAATACTTACCTAACGGTCACTCTGCAGTGGAATAGGGCCTAATGGGTGTCTCTGGTGCCAGCGCTGCCCCTTTCGGCCATCTTCGTCCTGTTTCTGAAGCTTGTGTGCATGATGCGGCTACGTCATACACACTCACCGGTCCTGCGCAGGCGCACTACAATACTTTGATCTACCCTGCTCAGGACAGATCAAAGTGCGCCTGCTCAGGACCGGCATGCCGGCGAGTGTGGATGATGTCGGACCCGTCATGCGCCGTGGCTAGAGAAGAACAACAAAGATGGCCGATAGAGGCGGTGCCGGCACCAGACAACGGAGACACCCATTAGGCCCTATTCCACCACAGCGATACAGTTAGGTAAGTATTATAAAGTGTTTTTTATGTTCCCATAGCGACCTGGGCTGTTATATACAGCATGTTAGAATGTTGTATATAAGAGCCCAGTGGTGGTGGCTGCAGCTTATAGGCCAAAAAAGTGGTGACAGGTTCCCCTTAATATTTACATTCTCTACACATATATAACGCACGCTACAGTGTTTGCAGAAAAGCACTGACCATAGGTCACCCTCTTACAATACTACAAGGTATAGATGAGATCAGCAAAAACGTTTATAATCAGTGATTTCAAGTACATATTATTCCACTGTCGTGTACATTATATTATTCAATATTAACAAGGACTATGTAAGGGCAAAAAATCGCATAAACTAATCAGCAAGACAAGAGAAAGGAGCGATCAAATAAGCCCAATCATAGAAGGATAGTGGTTGTATCAAAAGTTGAATTTATTATCACATATATTTATTCAAGTACTTTTTCGAACAACTAGTATGCATCATAAATTATGCACACTAGTTGTCCGAAAAAGTACTTGTATAAATTAAAATAACTATATGTGATATTTTCAACTTTTGATGCAACCACTATCCTTGTATGATTGGGCTTTTTTGATCGCTCCTTTCTCTTGTCTTAAGGTATAGATGAGATTCAGAGGGAGGTTAAGATCTAACTAAGGTGTCAAGAGCTACTAAATATTCTTTGACCTGGAGAAACTTTAGATTTCCACAAATTGAATAAATTTACGAGGCTTGAACTATGGGAGAAAAAGGTATTAGAATACCGGAATATCGCCGGAATCCGTCATTTGACGGATGACGACAGATCCTGTGCCCATAGGCTTCCATTCTAACAAACGACCGTATTTTCGACACAAACAAAAAAATTTTAGGTTTGGGCCACACGGGGATTACTGCGATCCCCTCGCATGACACTCTGCTCACGCTGGCAGTACAGCAGAGCTGAGTGTCATGCGAGTGTCCCTGCGATTTGTTTTCTCAGTCCAATTAGGGCTGAGAAAATAATAGCTCATGTGTGCTGACACAAGCTAATATTGGTCTGAAGAAAAAACAAAAAAGCTAGCACTAAATGTGCACTATAGCACCAAAAATTCCAACTGTACTTATTATAAATTTGAGATTTTTGGCAAAAAATTGCAATTTCTTGAGCCGCCACGTCACGGCAAATCACTATTGGGGCAGTCCTACGCTAAAATATTTTTATAAAATGTGCCAAACGGCCTCACATATGAAATGGTAAAACTGCTCTTAGCAGCACTCACCTGGTCTATTTCAATCCCGTACCCATGACTGAGTCATGGCTGTGGGCGGGACAGGTCCAAGCAAATGCTGCATGAAGTAAATAGCCTGTGGACAGGGCCTGATGACTGAATGTGAACAGTCACCAACCGCCAAAATCTAGACAGGTGGCATACATCCCAAATTGGGGTGCATAGCAAGGTGGGGGTCAGCCACCGACCAATTCAATGAAGAAAAAACAAAAAGCTAGCACTAAATGTGCACTATACTTCATGCAGCATTTGCTTGGACCTGTCCCGCCCACAGCCATGATTCAGTCATGGGTACGGGATTGAAATAGACCAGGTGAGTGCTGCTAAGAGAGTTCTACTATTTCATGTGAGGTCGTTTGGCACACTTTATAAAAATAATTTAGTGTTAGGACTGCCCCAACAGAGATTTGCCGTGAAGTGGCGGGTGGCTCAAGAAATTGCAATTTTTTTTTGCCAAAAATCTCATATTTATAATATGTACAGTTGGCATTTTTAGTGCTGTAGTGCACATTTAGTGCTAGCTTTTTTTTTTTTTATCGCACTCCACTTGCACCAATTTTCATGCTGTGTGGCTTAGGCCTTACTGTGGACGTCGTCTCCGTCCGACGGACAAAGATTTTTCGACGGATCATTCGTACGACAGATGAAATGTGAGGCCGTCCGTCGCTAATACAAGTCAATGAGAAAAAAATTGCTCCAGCGCTGGATCCGTTTTTTACAAAATGATTGTGACTGATGGCAAAAAAACCAGATATGTGAAAGGGACCTAATGCCTACTGCACAAACACCTCTAATAGACAAAGCGGTAGCAGACTGGAACACAAAAGGTGCAATTTCTCTATACTATATGTGCCTTCCAAAATCTAAAGGAGGAACTGAACCTTGTCTGCCCAGGGAGAAATGGTAAAAAGATGTGGATCCTAGAACTATGGAGATATGGGAAGAAATAGTGGACACTATTCCTTTGCTATCAGTCAGTGAGTCACATAGACTTTCCCAGCTGTTTTTAGTTCATAGTGTAGAGAACCCCTCGAATTTTATTTAAAATGGGGATAAAACTGGACTTGTGTTGCTGGAAATATAATAGGGGGTGCAGTGACCTACTGCCCCCAGACCGAAGTGGTGATTAGGGAAACTACAAAGTAAATTTTTGACAATTGTACTGTATTCTTGTGCTAATGCATTCTCCTGTAATACGACCGGTTGCCACCAGGTGTCAAAGGTTACCGGTTCCCCTGGTGAGAAGGGATGGATATAGGGAGTGACAGCGCAGCAGGGGTTAAGTGAGAGGATGGCCCACAAGCACAGGAAGCACAGATATAGGAAAAGGCAGCTTCCTGTTTCAGTCAGATAGGAAGATGCAGAGATAGTGAGCAGCGCAAGGGAGAACCAGAAGAGTCAGAAGATGCAGAGTGGAGTGAAAAGGGCGGAGGTGGTTGAAGCAGAACCGAGACAGTAAAGAAAGGAAAAGAAGGTTGCAGCAAAGATATATCAAGGGGGCTCATCTGCAGTGGAGTGTAAGTCCAGTGTGTCATGGAGATGTAAAATTAGTTGGGACGCCCCTACCATAGGAGTTATCTGTTGGTGCCTGTGGGAAAGCAGTTGCGGTGGTAGAGCAAGTGGGTCAATCTGTCTGTGAGCTGAGCTGAACGATCCACCACCAAGCTGAGGAAGTGGGTCTGAAGTGGGAGGATAAGTCGCCGCATTACGGCCGTCCCTGTAGAGCTGAGCTGGTTACAGAAGCAAATGTTTATGAAGGATAATAATGACATCTCTGTCCTAAGAAAATGGAAAGTAAATGTAAAGCATCTGTTCAGTAAAATCGTTCAAGTGTTACCTGGTAGTCGTCTGTTTACTGAGTGCACGAGGCCCAATGAAGTATACGGGAGTCGTAGAAGCCGGCTGAAATGGAAGCGCAGCAGTCAGCAGGTACCACCTCCACACCACCTAATGTACCGCCCCGCGCTCGGCTGCTGCCGCCGAGCCGCTCGGGTCCGGGCTCGGGAGTGTGTCGGTGGCTCGAGCGTCTCCAGACCCGGGGATCACGTCGCTCTGTGAAGGGGGGTTGTTTTGGTGATCAGGTGGGTGCGTGGCTGGAGCCGCTATAGAGATTGTTCATGACGCCACCGACGGGTCATGGTGATGGTTGGCACCACCGCTGCTGGTGATGGTGGGGCTCCCGGGTGTGGTGTTGTGGCGCAGCTAGGTGTTGACCCCTCCGTGGGTAGGGGATGTGGGACCCGGGGCCCACTGGTGGGTGCGGGTGCTGAGGCTGCGAGAGGGGTGCAGGGCAGGACGGCGTAGCGCGGTGCTGTGCCTGAGGGCACTGGTGTACTCACTCAGAGGAAACACACTTGAGTTACTGGTAAACCAAAAACTGGATGGTGGTCGCTGCTCGCAGCCGGCTGCGTGATTCCCCCTACTCGGGTTGATGGTGTAGTCTTTTCCCTGCACCTCCATAAACTGTGACTATATCTAAACACCGGTAGTCCGCTCCCCGACTTGCAGATGCCGGAGGATCCCTCCTGCCTGCAGGTGCTGGCCCGTGGGATCTTGGTGCCTGTGCGGTGGCTTCCTATCCCCCCTCAGTGGGCTGTTGCCTTCTCTCGGGACTTGGGGTGGGAATGGACCTATTGTCCAGACCGCAATTAGTGAATTCGACTTGGTCCAGTTGCTTCTGGGCCATGTACGGGGTCTGAGTACCCTTTTCCTGGTGCTCCGGTTTCGGTTTGACTCCCCGATTCGGTACCGGAGGGCTACGACCCTGCCCCGGTGCCTTGACTGTTCCGTTGGTTCTACTCCCGGCCTCCTGCAGACGGCCACCACCGTCTGTCTCCTGGCCACAGGGTCCCTAGGCTTCAACCTAGGCCCTGACAGACTTCTACTTTCTGCTCTCACTTCCACCTCCAACTCTCCTCTCCCTTCAACTGTCACTACTCAACTGCACTGAACTGTCTGTTTTTCCCCGCCCCTGCCCATCAATCCTCCTCGGTGGGTGTGGCCAACCCCCTGACCCCGCCCCCGGGTGTGGACATCTGGAACAGATGGGGGTGACTCAGGGTTTTCGGTGACTGGTGGAACCTTTTTGGGGGACAGGTGTTGTGCAGGGGCCTATCTGTGGCCCCCTGGCTAGTCCAGGGCGTCACACTAACACCCACTCCACTCTGCCTCCCCCGTGTCTGCAATGTGTCAGGGTGGGTTCAGATCCATATAAACCATAAGAGCCCCTCATAAAATGTATAAACGTTTTATTGATGTTTTATAATTATTTATAAACAAAGTGCAAGTTAAAAATTGGGTGCATTGATTATAGTTCAAGAGTGGGTCCCTGGGATCATTCCCTATTTTCCTCCTACCTGTCTGTGGAGGTCGACACCCTAATGTGGACGCCTTGGTGCTCCCACTCAACGTAGACTCGCCCTGAATGTCCCTTCACTGCAAATAGATTTGTGCTGCTATGCTAAGGTGAGGGGACTTACATAATGTATGGTGATTCACACACATGCCACTCACACTATGATTCGTATAGATCAGAGGTACTGACAAATATAATTTGCAAATCCTTCTATTAAATGCACCAGTATGTATATATGTATATACATGTAAACACATATACACTCATGCACATATACACTGGGCACTGCAGAAACAAAATACAGATATTCAGATAGGGGGACTAGTCCAGGGCACAGTCTCAACTCCAATGCATCCTCATCCTGGATATATCATCTGTAATGAATCAGCTCAATAGCCTGTCCTCTGCCGTACAACGCGGCTCTCCGCCCAACGCGTTTCCCCTCCAGGACTTCCAATCAAACGGAGGTTCCTCAGGGGCTGTCCACAATGGGGTCAATAATAGGATATACTGAAACAACAATTTGAGTCACATCAATCAGTGGTCTGGTCAGATTTATGCCCTGATTCCCAATTCTCTCCCCAAAGAATCAGTACTCACATTTCATTTCTAACATCAAGAAATACTTTTAGTCCTTCAATGAGGGATTTCTTAATCACTGTAAGTACATATATACCATTATCCGTACACACCAATAGACCCTTCCTTTAAAGGACCAGGCTCATCATAAACCATAGTACTTACTAGCCAATGAGCCTGCAAGAGTACATTTGCGGGGCGTCTGCTGGTAGTGCAGGGGATGATTATCGCCTTCCTATTATAACAATGAAGGGGTATTAGTGCTAAAAAGTTCCCCTCCCCTATTTATCTGCAGCTCCCATCTCTTAAAGTACTTACTTGCAGATCCGGCTGCATAGATATGTGCTCTGGACGTCAGATGGCAAGGTCAGCAGATGATGGACGCCAGACCATTATCGCCGCCATGGGGTTTAAATATTCCTCCATATGGGCGTATTTTACTTAATTTCCAGTTTCGGATGTGTCATTTTTTGATTGTCACTCCAAACACGCAATCCGGCTGTAGGAGGAATCAAATGAGCAGCTCCGTTACCTCATTTCCGGTTTCCCAGTATCGCGATTCGTCATTTCCGGTCTATGCATTTTTCATTGCCATGGGAATAGACTGGTCGTCACTTCCTCTCCCAACAGGCCACATTGTGGGCGGAAGTTGTCATTCAATGTTGTCTTGCGTCCAAAGAGCCAGAGCATGTCTGCAGCTGATAGGTCTGCTTATCACCTAGGGGGTGGCTTATAATTCCGTCCCCACCGGCGGCCATTTTTTTTGGTTTGATACCAGTACAACCTAAATATATGAATTTCGATTTATTATCTTATTTAGGGGGGGGGGGTGAATATATATCACTAATCCCAGTATTACTTGCTCAGATTAGGTTGGCTAGTATTAAGCTCCAATATTAAGCCATGTTTTAAAATAAACAATGGGGAGGGGTGTTTTTTGGGGAGAACATTAGGGGCCACAGCACAGCCCGACCAGTATACAATATCAAATACAATATAGTGGACACCAACCTACACTCCCAAATCAAATACAGTTTTTATATATAAAATTGTTAATAATGTAATGGCTACTTGTATGCAGCAGCCTACTATTAAATGACACTCCCCTTCCTTGGAAGGTACTCTCTGTGTCTGCTGGACAATTCCTGTGTGACGATTATTTTCAAATGAAACTCACAAAACTGAGCTGTTCATTTAGCCCTTTAGGGTGGGTCGATTGTAACCAGAAAATCCATCGTGTCTCTCTTTGTATAATAGATTTATCCCAGTCACCTCTTCTTATGGATTTCGGAATTGTCTCAATACTTCTGAAGGAGAGGGATCCCACATCCCCACCATGACAACCATTTACATGGCGGGCGATGGGGGTGTCCGTCTTATTCCTTACATCTCCCAGATGTTCACTAATTCTAGTCCTTAGCTGTCTCTTCGTCTTTCCCACATAATTCAGTGGGCAGGTACATGTACATAAATACGCCACCCCTTCCGTCCTGCAGTTTGCAAAATTCCTGTTTTTATAAGTTCTGCCCGTGCTAACACTGCTAAATTCCCTCGATGGGGTTATGTATTTACAAAAGGGACATTTTCCACATCTAAACGTGCCAGTTTCTCTATGATCTAACCATGTTCCTGCCCTAGGTGGTGGTGTATATAGGCTATGTACCACCTGATCCCCGATCGTTCGTCCCCTTCTATATATCACTCATGGGGTATCCGTTATTGAAGTATTAATATCCGAGTCACTCAGTAGTATCCCCCAATATTTCCTTAAGATTCCCATTACTTTGTTGTTCTGGTCATCAAAAGTGCCAATTAGCCTTGTTTTAGCATCACTCTCACCTCTGTGTCTCGGGACCAACAATTCTGTCCTCTGGCAACTCCAAGCATGGTTATGGGCTCTATTAACGGTGTCCAATGGGTATCCCCTCTGTATAAATCTGTTTTTTAGATGCCTTGCCTGTTTTTCAAAATAATCAGCCAAGGAACAGTTCCTGCGTAACCTCAGGAACTGTCCCTTGGGGATGCCTCTTTTTAACGGGGGTGGGAGGTAGCTTTTCCAATGTAGCAGACTATTTGTACAGTTTGGTTTTCTGTAAATGTCCGTTTTTAGCCTCCCATCTAGATCCTTTTGGATAAAAATATCCAAAAATGGGATTTTATCCCCTCCTATCTCATACGTCAGCTTGAGACCCACATTATTATTATTTAGACATTCCACAAATGCCACAAAGGATTCCTTGGTCCCGGTCCATACCACAATGACATCATCAATATATCGCCCCCAGAAATTAATCTGGGGGCTCCACTCTGTGTCCTCATCACCAAAAACTACAGTGTCCTCCCACCAGCCCAGGAACAAGTTTGCGTAAGTGGGAGCACAGGGGCTCCCCATCGCGGTGCCCCTGAGCTGGTGGAAAAATTGAGAATTGAATACAAAGTAGTTTCTGGTGAGGACAAATTCCATGAGTTTTAGTACAAATTCATTGTGGAGATTGTATTGAATCCCACGAGATGAGAGGAAGTATTCAATTGCTTTAAGGCCACAGGCATGGGGGATTTGACTGTAAAGTGACTCTACATCAATCGATGCTAAAATGGCTCCTTTATCCACCGTCATCCCTTCTAATCTCCTTAGTAAGTCCATAGTATCTTGAATATGTGAAGGGAGGGCAGTAACGAATGAGCGTAGAATGTGGTCAATGTAGGTACTACTATTCTGACACAAGGCATCGATCCCAGAGATGATAGGTCGTCCCTTAAGGGGATCACATCCCTTGTGTACTTTGGGTAATGTATAGAATGTAGCTATTCTGGGAAATTTTGGTAGAAGGTAATCCATTTCCTCCTTTGAAATGAGTTTGTTTTCCTTAGCCTCCATTAATAGTGACCTTAGTTCTCCACTGTAGATATCCGTCGGATCCAATTTGAGCACCTCATAGGTTTCTTTATCTTTAAGTAGCACTGTGCACATTTGCAATGGTTGTCAAGGTGGGGATGTGGGATCCCTCTCCTTCAGAAGTATTGAGACAATTCCGAAATCCATAAGAAGAGGTGACTGGGATAAATCTATCATACAAAGAGAGACACGATGGATTTTCTGGTTACAATCGACCCACCCTAGAGGGCTAAATGAACAGCTCAGTTTTGTGAGTTTCATTTGAAAATAATCGTCACACAGGAATTGTCCAGCAGACACAGAGAGTACCTTCCAAGGAAGGGGAGTGTCATTTAATAGTAGGCTGCTGCATACAAGTAGCCATTACATTAACAATTTTATATATAAAAACTGTATTTGATTTGGGAGTGTAGGTGGGTGTCCACTATATTGTATTTGATATTGTATACTGGTCGGGCTGTGCTGTGGCCCCTAATGTTCTCCCCAAGAAACACCCCTCCCCATTGTTTATTTTAAAACATAGCTTAATATTGGAGCTTAATACTAGCCAACCTAATCTGAGCAAGTAATACTGGGATTAGTGATATATATTCACCCCCCCCTAAATAAGATAATAAATCGAAATTCATATATTTAGGTTGTACTGGTATCAAACCAAAAAAATGGCCGCCGGTGGGGGCGGAATTATAAGCCACCCCCTAGGTGATAGGTCTGCTTATCAGCTGCAGACATGCTCTGGCTCTTGGACGCAAGACAACATTGAATGACAACTTCCGCCCACAATGTGGCCTGTTGGGAGAGGAAGTGACGACCAGTCTATTCCCATGGCAATGAAAAATGCATAGACCGGAAATGACGAATCGCGATACTGGGAAACCGGAAATGAGGTAACGGAGCTGCTCATTTGATTCCTCCTACAGCCGGATTGGCTGTTTGGAGTGACAATCAAAAAATGACACATCCGAAACTGGAAATGAAGTAAAATACGCCCATATGGAGGGATATTTAAACCCCATGGCGGCGATAATGGTCTGGCGTCTATCATCTGCTGACCTTGCCATCTGACGTCCAGAGCACATATCTATGCAGCCGGATCTGCAAGTAAGTACTTTAAGAGATGGGAGCTGCAGATAAATAGGGGAGGGGAACTTTTTAGCACTAATACCCCTTCATTGTTATAATAGGAAGGCGATAATCATCCCCTGCACTACCAGCAGACGCCCAGCAAATGTACTCTTGCAGGCTCATTGGCTAGTAAGTACTATGGTTTATGATGAGCCTGGTCCTTTAAAGGAAGGGTCTATTGGTGTGTACGGATAATGGTATATATGTACTTACAGTGATTAAGAAATCCCTCATTGAAGGACTAAAAGTATTTCTTGATGTTAGAAATGAAATGTGAGTACTGATTCTTTGGGGAGAGAATTGGGAATAAGGGCATAAATCTGACCAGACCACTGATTGATGTGACTCAAATTGTTGTTTCAGTATATCCTTTTATTGACCCCATTGTGGACAGCCCCTGAGGAACCTCCGTTTGATTGGAAGTCCTGGAGGGGAAACGCGTTGGGCGGAGAGCCGCGTTGTACGGCAGAGGACAGGCTATTGAGCTGATTCATTACAGATGATATATCCAGGATGAGGATGCATTGGAGTTGAGACTGTGCCCTGGACTAGTCCCCCTATCTGAATATCTGTATTTTGTTTCTGCAGTGCCCAGTGTATATGTGCATGTGTGTATATGTGTTTACATGTATATACATATATACATACTGGTGCATTTAATAGAAGGATTTGCAAATTATATTTGTCAGTACCTCTGATCTATACGAATCATAGTGTGAGTGGCATGTGTGTGAATCACCATACATTATGTAAGTCCCCTCACCTTAGCATAGCAGCACAAATCTATTTGCAGTGAAGGGACATCCAGGGCGAGTCTACGTTGAGTGGGGGCACCAAGGCGTCCACATTAGGGTGTCGACCTCCACAGACAGGTAGGAGGAAAATAGGGAATGAGCCCAGGGACCCACTCTTGAACTATAATCCATGCACCCAATTTTTAACTTGCACTTTGTTTATAAATAATTATAAAACATCAATAAAAGTTTATACATTTTATGAGGGGCTCTTATGGTTTATACAGATTGATACCCTTATGGTTTGAGAGAGGATTCTAGTTAGGTGTTGCAGTGGGTTCAGATCCACTATGACCCTCGCCCACGACTGCCCCTATCCGGCACTTAACCAACGTATGGCGCTCCGGATGCAGACCGTATACACTTAATGTGGAACTGTCCTCGCCTTGGGAGATATTATACGGATGTAATTGGACTGATAAACTCTGTCTATATGTGCCAGATGGCTACTAGCCCTCCGATATGTGTTCTGAACTACAATTCTGAAATTTCTGTAGAGAAAGTCCAAACTTTGCCCCATTGAATCTGACGTAATCAATGAACCTCCTGGCGAGTTTAATTTAAGAAAAGTAGAATCTAGACGGTAGCTCTTTAGTCATACCTATGTTCACGCTTAATCTCACATGCCAATTACTATGTTTTATCCATAATACAATGCCAGAGTAGAAGTTATTCAATTTTTTATTTTTTTTTGGGGGTGTTTGGTTGGGAGGGTTTGAATAGGTGTTATAGTTTGTGTATGTTTAAAATGTTTAATATAATTCTGATTTGAAAAAAAATATAGGAACATTCATTGGACATTCATTACTGCTAAGGAGATTAATTTTAAAAATTGAGATGCTTGGTGCATAAAAAATGCCTTTTTTTGTGGGCCAAGCAGTCAGCATCAAGGCGTATCTCTTTGCAGGATCTCTACCTGGGCTGAAAAGCCTACGATTTTATGGATTGACAAGAATCTGCTAATACAAACTTAAAAATCTCCTTAAGCTGGTGGGGAGGTGTGCTCAGTAAGAAGGCATGACCATATAATCTAAACTGAGAAAACGGACCGCTAATGATGAGCGAATATTTTCAACACTATTTATTACTCGCATGTACATTGTTATTTGCAATATCCATTACTCGTCAAGTATTTTGGTTTTCGCCTCCATGAGATTCGAGTCCCTTCCCAGCATGTTTGGTGCCGGATTTTTCAGCCACTAAACATGCTAGGATTGCCTTCCAATCACTGTGCCGTATCCATCTTTGCTACTGGCATTACTGTGATTGGAGGCACAAGGAAAAAAATTACTTGCAGCCATTTAAAATCAGGAGAATACATTTTAGGCTTTGTGCGCACTAGACGGATTTTACTGCCGATTTCCTGTGGATTTGCTGCATGTTTCGCTGCAGAAAATGTTCATAACATCTCTGCAGTGATTCACCAGCAAATCCTATGGGAAAAAAAATGCTGGCGCACTAGGCGGGTTTTGACAGCTGCATGTTTTGCTGCGGGAATCCCGCAGCAAAAAACAATTGCATGTCACTTCTTTTCGGCAGGTCGCTGCGGGATTTCACTCCATTGACAGTAATGTAATCGTGAAATCCCGCAGGGAATAACGCAGGTAGCAAATTCTGTGCGTTTTTATTGCGTTTTCCTGCGTTATTCCTTCGGGTATTTTGCGTTTTTCGGGACATAATGTTCATCACTGCCCTGCGTTTTGCAGGGAAGTGATGTCATTATGACAGGAAGAGGAAGCGGAGCAGAGAGTAATCACACACACATCACACTCACAGACATACACTGTAGAATACACATAGAAATCAAACGTACATATTAAAAATAAAAAAACAAAAATAAAACCCATGGGCTCCACTGTATTTTTACCGCCCAGCCAAGGGCGGTAAAAGAAGAAAAATTATTAACACACAGCGGCGGCCCAGTATTCTCAGGCTGCCAATAACACCAGCCCCACTAGTGGACATTGTGCAGCGGTGGCTCCATCTACATAGCCGCAACACCGCAAGTGGTGTCACGTATGAACACTAATCTAATCCCCTGTAAATACACCCGCATTACAAAAAGGGCCCGGGGCATGGAACCGGGCAACGGCCACCACAGTGACATTCCCAAGATATACCCTGCCCGGGACAGAGCACCCCATATTCCTGGGTACAATATAAGCGTTTCGAAATTGTGGTGAAAGTTAAATAGTAGTATGAGCGGGACCGTTATACATCGTTATACATAGTGTTTCCCCGAAGGACGACGCTGCAGTTTTCTCTTCCTGGCCCGCTAATTGAAGTTCATCAATATTCACGGTTTCCCCCACCCACCCTCTGTGTCAGTCTGTGATTGGTTGAAGACTGCTATATACCACCCCCCCACACAGTTTGCTGTATGCTAGTGGGAAAAAAATATATAACTTAACAACATTTTTTTTTACTTGGGAGCAACCTATTTTGATAGCCAATGCAGATAAAACAGTGGCAGGCTGCAGGCCCCAGCTGTAAGCTTTACTGTGGCTGAATATCAAAATAGAGGGGGGGGGGGCAGGCGTAGGGTCCTCCTCCTTCTTTCTTTTTCATTTTCTTTTTTTTTTTTTTATTATCCAGACCCAACAACTGTAAAGCAGACAGGTGGGGGTTGTTCTTATCAGCTCATCTAGTTTGCCCTAGTACGGGGGCAATCAGGGTGATCTAAGGGGTTAATGTCAGCTGTGATTTGTCAGTTGTCAAGCCCTAGATTAGTAATGCGAGGCATCTGAGCCCCCCATTACCAATCCTGTAAGTGAAAAAACAGAACACACTGAAAAAATCCTCTATTTAAAATCAAATATACACACACCCTCTTTCACCCTTTATTAACCCCCAAAACACCCTTAAAGATCCAATGTAATCACTACGAAGTCCTACGATGCTCCTCAGCTGTGCTACATTCAGAGCCTGGAGAGAGCAAAAACACATCCATTGTCTACAGGCTCCATGAAACACTGACAGCTGATGGAGGAGCCCGGCTGTGAGCAGTGACCTAACGCCATTAACCGAAGGTCTCAGCCGGGTTTCCATGGTATGACCTCTGGTGACCTGAGAATGCGAGACACTGCTGTGACCCGCAATCTGAGAGTCTGGCAGCGGCTTCAAAGTGAAAATGCTGCTGGTCCGACAATCCCGCAGCACTTTCACTTTCACTTTCAAGCCACTGTTAGACTGCAGGTCAATAACCATGGGCATCCCCACTCTAAGAATACCAACCGCCAGCTGTAGTGTTTGTTTTAAAAAAAAAAAAATAAATAAATAAAAAAAATAAAACAACAACAACGTCGCATGGGGTCCCTCCTTATATTGATGCACAGCTCAATATAGGGGGAGTCTACATAATTTTTTTTCCCAATCTTATTTTTTTACAATCCACCAATCACAGACACTGGCAGAGAGCGTGGGCGGGGGAAGCAGTAAATATGCATGAGATCTAATGAGTGGACCCGGAAGTAGTGTGACAGCTGCGAGAAATCTCTAAGTACAATTCTCATGCTTTTAATCCTCGTAATACTCTGACAATTTTCACAAAAAACAAATGAGTTTGTAAGGCATCCAGGCATCTCGCCCATGCTGTTCCCATTCAGTTTCAGCATTTTTCCTTCCATTTCAGCATTTTTACTGCTTTCCCAGACTGACTTTCAAGGTCCTCCTGAAAATTATGAGTTTCCCATCCTTCTGCTGCCCATTTTTTTTTCTTTTATAATGGATAAATGGCAATAATACAACCTTTTCATATCTGCAGATGAAAAGCAAAAAAAAGACATAACTGAAGCATTCAGAGAATTGGAAAACAAAACATGTGTACGTTTTGTACCACACGCAACAGAAAGAGACTTCATCAGCATTGTGCCAAGAGATGGGTAAGCAAGAAAAAGAATTAATTATGAAGACAAGCCATGCAGTTCAATAATTTGTTTGTATTAGCAGGATATTGGTGGGATTTAAATTTTGTGCCATGTAGTGCTCCTGCTCTGTTTAACCACGCCCTTTTCACTGATTGACAGATTTCTGTGTACACTGTGCACTTGACAGAAAGCTGCCAATCACTGATGTCAGTGGAGTTGTACAGAGCTTAGAGAATGCAGTGATTTTATCAAAATCGCAGCAAGCTGACCAGTAGGTGATGCAATGGCGTACCGTCAATAGTGGTAAAACATGTGGCTGTTTTGGGGCCTGTGAGTTGCAAGGGGGTAAGTGCTGCCCTACTCTCCTCCAACCCACCTGGCTGTTTCAACTGTATTTGCATTTTAGATGTACATACAGTAGAAAGCAATAATGGAACAGAGAGCTGTGATCTCCCTTCTCTCGCATTCTCCCTGTGCGTCTAAGCTCGGACGTCTCCGCACTTTTGACGCGATGATGTCACTACATCACGCCTGCTGTATGAAGCTTCAAATCAAGCTGTAAAGGTTGGAAACAGGGAGAGGTGATTTTTTTTGGGTGTTTTTTACATTGTGGGCATCATTTACACTATTTGGAGGGCTTGTGGGGTGTTGAGGTCACTGTGGGGGTATCATACTGTAAGGGGGAGCAAATGATGTGCAGACAGGGCTCCGCTCTACTTCACCAGACTGAACCTGTGTATATGATCCACCTTCGGTCTTCAAGGGAGCGTCCATGTCCACGCAGCCTATTAACTCTAGTAGACGTGCCAGAGCAAAACATCAGAGTCTCTTTACAAAACATGGAACAGTTTTTGTTCTTCAACCTTTCTGACAGACATGGCCATCCTATCCCTTTCTGCTTCCGCTCTTCCCTGGGGAACCCCGCACTAAAGGGTGCTTTACACGCTGCGACATCGCTAGCGATTTCGTTAGCGTTGTGACACGCCAGATCGCAGATGCAATCTGCCGAGATCGCACATAGGTCGTTTTTATAGCGCCAGTCACATGTGCGATCTCGGCAGATCGCATCTGTGATCTGGCGTGTCACATCGCTAACGAGATCGCTAGCGATGTCGCAGCGTGTAAAGCATCCTTAAGGGAATTAGCCCTCTACCTGCTGAACATAAGCCTCTACTTGATTCCCTTCTCGTCTCCACAGCTACCCGTGTCCAAATGCTGCTTTGGACAGCTACACTAGGCCCATCCCGAGGTAAGCTGTAGGCTCTGGACTCAGAGGTTATCTCCTGGTTCCCAGATAAGCCCAAGTTACCAACCACACACCTGGAACTATGGGCGGCACGGTGCCTCAGTGGTTAGCACTGCAGCCTTGCAGCGCTGGGGTCCTGGGTTCTAGTCCCACGAAGGACAACATCTGCATGGAGTTTGTATGTTCTCCCCGTGTTTGTGTGGGTTTCCTCCGGGTACTCCGGTTTCCTCCCACACTCCAAAAAACATACTGATAGGGAATTTAGATTGTTCGCCCCAATGGGGACAGTATTCCTGATGTATGTAAAGTGCTGTGGAATTAATAGTGCTATAAAAGTGAATAAATATTATTAATAATAATAATAGTAATAATATTATTATTAACTTCTCTGCAGAACTAACACTCTCTCTCATCCCGACTGTGTTACCTCGACAATTGGGAACTGTCTAGTTAGCACATGCTAAATAGTGATGAGCGAGTACCAAAAAGCTCGGGTGCTCGAGGCTCGGGCCGAGCCTCCCAAGATACTCGTGTACTCGGCCCGAGCACCGAGCCCAATGTTATCCTATGGGAGACCCGAGTATTTTTGTGAAATCACCCCCGGCAGCATGTAGAAACCAGAAAACTGTAAATTAAAAAAAAAAAACGTGCGTGTGTGTGTAAGCGTGCATATATATATATATACACGCGGAGTGGAGTGCGGGAGGGGCCGTAGCCGAGCGGGGAAGTGTCGGGCTAAAGGCACGGTCACGCTGTGCGGGCTGGCCAATCACTGCAATTCCACAACAGGGCTGTGGCATTGCAGTGGTCTGCCAGCCAATCCCTGCATAAGGGATGGCTGTAAAAAGAGCGCCAACATGAAGACCACGAGTACAGCACGAGTATTGCGAGATTACTCGGTCCCCGCCGAGTAGCCCGAGTACATTGATACTCGTGCGAGTACCGAGTAGTCACAAGCATACTCGCTCATCACTAATGCTAAACCTTTACACCCCCTGAGGAAGTCACATGATGAAACAAATATTAAGAGAAGAAAAAGATTGCCATATACAGTAACAAGGATCACCAAATGAATATGTAAAATATAATGATCTTTATGCAAAGAACTTAGCCTGCATGTAATTAGGCATGACACAATGTCCCGATTCATGTGTAAACATAGACCCTAATGACACAGTAAAACAATTCTTCCTGCGTACTATTGTTACCTATGAGCAAGTTTCACCGATAACAGTGACAAATACCTCATGTCTGACAATAATAATAAATTCAAATACTCGTGCAGGCACCATTTGAGAGGTAAGTGACAAACTGCACATAAATAGACATTCAGTTATAAATCACAATACCATGAATGTACACACCACAGAGTATATACAGCTATAGCCATTAAGAGAGCACTAATCTAAGAAAACTATTTATGCATGTGTCGCGGGCGGGGAGGAGGGTGTCAGCACACTACGCTCACCCCTTCTGCTCGGGTCCGGCGGCTGCTGTTCAGTGGTGGCTCGAGCGGTGGGCCGGATCCCGGGGGTTTTCTCGAGCGGCACTCCTCGCCCGTGAGTGAAAGGGGGTTGTTGGGTGTGGGGATTGTTTATTGTCCGTGACTCCACCCACGGTTGTGGTGATTTCACCACCGCTGCTCAATACGGGGATCCCGGGGATGGTGATGCGGAGCAGCCAGGTGTTATGTTGCCCCTCCGTGGGTAGGGGTGGTGATCCCGGGGCCCGGTGATGGCTTGGGAGGTGCAGGGCCTGGTGGGCACAGGGACGCGGGGGCAGCGCTGTGCCTTGCGGCACTGTGGTACTCACTCAGCCTGAGACGTTGACACAGTTTTTACGGTAAACCAAACTGCTGGTAAGACGGTCCCACGGACGGCTGCACTTGCTCTCCCAGTAGGTGACGGTGATGTCCCTCTTCCTAGCACCTTTGTGTACTTGTTGGTTGCGATGGGTCCCCACCGGTAACCCGCTCCCCGGCTTCAAGCTGGACCGGAGGAGCTCTACTCTTTGCCCGCAGGCGCTGGCCCTGAGAAACTGGTGCCTTGGCGGTGGCGGCGTCTCTCCTACACTGGCTGGGCTGTTGCCTTCAATCGGGACTTGGTTGTTGGGGGATCTACGTCCCCTTCACTGACGGATTTGGCAAATTCTGGCGACTCCAAGCCTTGCCGGGGTCCGAGAGGCCCCTGCCCTGGTGCTGACTGTCCTTCGGAACACTGCTCCAGACCGCCGGGCACACAGCCTACGGGGTCTTTCCAGGAACTTCCAAACGGTCCCCCTTCAGACAGTCACCGCCGTTGCTGACCTTGCTGACCTGTCCTGCACACAGCTGGACTACTTCAGGCTTTGCACACTCCTTCTGTTCTGTCACCACTCTTGCTTTCCTCCTTTACTACTTTTCTTCCTTCACTTAGTTGTTTACTCCTTTCTAGCCCTCAGCTAGACTTCACTCTTGCCCTGCCTGGGCTCAACTCTTCCACTCCACTCCTCCACTCAACTGCCTGGTTCTTCCCGCCTCCAGAGCTGCGATCTCCTCGGTGGGCGGAGCCAACCGCCTGGCCCACCCCCTGGTGTGAATCATCAGCCTCTGGAGGAAGGCAACAAGGATTTTTGGTTAGCTTTGGTGTTCCTAACTGGGATGTAGGGTGTGGTGGTGTGTGACCTGTGTCCCCTGGCTTGCCCAGGGCGACACACATGTCACACCTGCCCAGGTATTCCTTGACACACATGCATAAATAATTTTCTTTGATTAAGTTGTTTGGTTTTTTTTGTTTTAACCTCTCAAATGTTGTTTTATGCCTAATTACATGCAGGCTAATTTCATAAGGTCACTTTTTTTTTTTTTTTTTTTTAACTTTTTGACAGTTCTCTAGACATTGCCATTAATTACAATATATTCTGCTTTGCAAGAATCATTTGGGCACTGCCTGTTTTTGCATATTTTTGCATATATATATTTTTGTATTCGATTCAGGTGTTAGTGAATACCTAGACATCACATTTTATTTGGTCGTATTTTAAATAGTGCATGTTGGTTTTGTGAGAAGTCACTTAAATAAAGATCATTATATTTTACATATTTGGTGATCCTTGTTATATGGCTATCTTTTTCTTCTCTTAATATTTGATTCAGTGGTCATTGCCATTAGAAATCCCACTTTGGGGTTGTGCCCTCCTGTTTTTGTATA
>NC_134356.1:608769695-608792195 GCF_048569485.1 Anomaloglossus baeobatrachus | reverse complement strand
TTTGATGAACAAAGCTGTAGGATTCAAACAAGTGTAAGCCTTAATCCTTAAAGCGGGTATTCCCTTCTCCAAGATCTTATCTCAATATTATTTCCTCCATTACCTTTTTAGCAAATGCCTCCAATTAGAAATGTAATATAATTCTTCTAATTCATTGTCGCTTACCTCATGTTCAGGGCATTGCAGGACCTTGGATATTCAAAGTTACTGTGGTGCCACTGAGCCACCCAGGGCACTACAAGGAACTGCATCCTCTTGGGGATGCAGGACCTACCCCCTGGGACCTGGAGTACCAGTGCCGATACCACCAAAGCTCAACCAAAATCCTAGTTCTCCACTCCACACAGGGAATAATGGCTTAATCTTGTAAGGGGATGGTTGCCTCGAGGTAGGAACGAGTCCCGGGATTGGCCTGGTGGGAGGAGACAGAGTTGGAAGTCGAGTGGCACACAGAGGTGTGTGGACGTGCCTGAGCTGGGTCTGTGCAATGGTGACCCCGGGGGCACAGGAGAGAGGTCGCCAGGGCGGATACGGACAAGTACCGCTGGGACCAGAGCACGCATGGGGCACAGGGCCCTAGATCAGGTGCCAGTTTTACACAGCTTGATAATCACCTGCACGGTGAGGACACCTTTATGGACGTCACCGAACCAAATAATCCGGGGGCATCAGCAGTAAACTAGGATCGGGGTTCGGACACTTACCTTCCCACAGGGTCCGCACTGCCCGCCGTACGGAGAAGGAGACTGTTACCCAAAAGGGACAGTTGGGCCCCAAATGCTCCACGCTATGGGGACCCAGCCAACAGAGAGTTCCGGGAACAAAGCAACCTGGGTCACTATATTGGCACTGATACTCCATGGGACCTGAACCAGTAATCCAAATGTCTGAGTGAGTAGAGACTGTTCATTACAACCTCGTGTGGTCTCCGCTATTGCCCCTCACATCTCCCAGGCACGGCTCTACCAGCGGAGGGCCTAACACCATTGCTGCAACCACCATCAGCCCTGGGAGTACCCACACTCGGCAGCGGCGGTTCTACACCCTTAACCGTAACTCTCAGGTGGCGTCACGTACATTAACTTTCACCCCCTTTACCCCTTTTCACAAGAGAAGCCCCAGGGTACAGGACCAGGCAACGGCCACTAGAGTGACATTCCCATTTGCAACTGCCTGGGACAGAGTACCCCCTTCCCTGGGTGACACATTACGACCACATATGTAATCAGTTAGTTGTTGTTAGTCGTAACCATGGATATCTAAGATCCTGCAATGCCCTTAATATGAGGAAAGCAACATAATGAATTAGAAGAACTATGCTAGATTTCTAATTGGAGTGTGACGCCCTGGATTAGCCAGGTAGTCACAGGTAGGCCCTTGCACAAACACCCTTCCCCTAAAAAGGTATCAGCAGCCAACTTAAAAACCCTGAGTCACCCCTCTCAGGTCTTGACGTTCACACCCGGGGGCGGAGCCAGGCAGTTGGCCACGCCCTCTGAGTTCGGATAGCCTGAGGCAGAAACACACAGATCAGTTAGGAGAGGAGAGTGGAGTAGTTGGAAAGGAGTAACGTCTGTCAGGGATCTGGGTAGGAGCCCGGATACCCTGTGGCCAGGAGGCAGACGTTGGTGGCCGCCTGCAGGAGCTGGGAAGACAGCCGGTGGAACAGTCAGGGACTGGAACAGGGTAGTGGCCCGCCAGTACTGAACCGGGGTACCGAACGGAAACCGGAGCACCAGGAGGGGTACTCAGACCCAGTACGAGGCCCAGAAGCCACTGGACCGAGTCGAATTCACTGATTGGGGTCTGGACCTTAGGTTCTTTCCCACCCAAGTCCCGACTGAAGGCAACAGCCCAACGAGGGGGATAGAAAGCCACCGCCCAGGCATAGAGATCCCACGGGCCAGCGTCTGCGGGCAAACGGGCTCCCCGACATCCACTAGCCGGGGAGCGGACTCCCGTCGCTGAAGCGAAGGAAGTCAGCATTCTACTACAGAGGTGCAATAGAAAAGCAGGAACCACCAACCTGAGTAAGGGGCAAAGCGCAGCCGGCTGCGGGCACCGACCACCATCCTTTTGGTTTACCAGAGACTCCGGTTTATTTATAATAGCGAGTACAACAGTGCCCTCGGGCAGCGCATCGCACCGCACCTTGCAACCACCGGGCCCCGGGACCATCACCCCCTGCCCACGGAGAGGTCAACACCGGGCTGCACAACACCGTCCCCGGGAGCCTAGTTAACGGCAGCGGTGGTGTCCACATTCACCACAACCCGTGGGTGGCGTCACAGACTTAACCCCCAAACAACCGCGTCCCCAGCCGTGAACCACCCCACCGAACACCACCCCTCACGTAGCGCCAGCATCCCTTCAGAGCGACGTGACCCCCGACTCCGGGAGGAGCTCGAGCCACCCACCGACTAGCCCGGATCCCAGCGGCTTGGTAGCTGGCCGAGCCCCGGGGCGGTACAGGAGGTGTTTGCTATTATTTATTAATAATATTACACCTACTACTTATTGGGATAGGATTTGGAGATGGGAATTGCGGTATTATGTTTTGATAGACTGTCCATAGTGTGACCTCTTTGGATCCCTATTGCCTCCAGTTTCAGAGACTTTTTGTTAATTCCATATAAATCCATTCGAGCATGTCATTGCTTATTTTCTAAAGGACCCCTCACTGACCTGTATGAAGCACCATATAGTGTCATCTGCACTTCTAGATAAATATGGTATTAGGCCTCATACACATGACAATCTGAATTGTTTTTTTTTTTTTTTTTTTTTTTTTCCCATTATAGACTATATGTCAAATTTTTGTAAGCTAGAAACAACAAACATGCTTGTGGAATATGACTTGGGGTCCCTACTTCATTACTCAAGGTCAGTCCTGCATATATGAATATTACAGGTCTTGCTTACATCTTTTAAAATGGTTGATTTTTGTAGTTAAATGTTCCAGCTTTCTAATATTCGTTTCAATTTCTACCTTCAAGACAACTGCTTGTAGTTACTGAAAAGAAGCAATATTCTACTGTTTGTAAGAAATGTTCCAGACATTAAAGTGGTAAACCAGGTTTGGTATGAAAGTCACCATGTGACTGGAGACTTCTGAATCCTGTGTGTGTGCTCTGTATACGGTCAGGATTCTGTGTAACCGTAAGTATTCAATGTGGTTATCATGAGACCATATGTATGGAACATTGCATACTTGATGGTGTGCAGTGCGTGTACTAGAAGGATGCAGAAGTCTGTAGTCACATAATGACTACGTAATTTCAAACCTGGACAACCCCTGCAATCCACCACTCTAGTATATGGTTGTTTTTTTGTTTTAAAAGTTTTCCACTTAGTAGTGCCATTTTATGTAAGTTCTCTGCCGCTAGTAAAATGCCTACCAGCTGCTGTCTTCTTTTCTTGGCGCCACAATAGTCCTCTTCTGCTTTTTGTGACCTGCCGAATCATTACCGTGTTTGCTGGGTGAGCAGGAGGTCCCCTCTTAATATAGATCTATGAGAGGAAGAACAAGGCCAGAATGAGGCTCTCTTACACTTAAATTGAGTTTGTTGTGACCCCTACCTCTGACCTTCAGTCGAGAGAGGATCACAACATAGCCGAGAGGGACCGGAGCAGCGCTGGGGAAGAGCAAGAGACGCTGGCTGGTAAGTATATTAGGTGCAGTAAACTTACAATAGTGTAACACTCACTGCTGGAGATGATGAAGCGTGGAGCTGAAGTGGACCCACCTGACCACAGGGGGACCCCAGGCTTACCCTTTAGTGGGAGGGACTTGACTACCATGAGGCGGACGCCAGATGGTGCTGTGGCAGCTGACTCCCAGGGCAGGGACTGACACAGGTGCTAACAGGCTGAATCTCTAGTGTAGACAGGGGCCACCACGATAGCTGAAGCTGATGACATGGCCAGAACGGACAGTCGGTCACTAGCAAGTCTGGGACCACCGGTGTGGCAGAGGGAGATGGAATGGCAGGGGTTGACAGACCGTCACTAGTACCAACAGGGCAGGACAGACAAGTAGAGGAATCAGATACCAACAGGGCACGAGGGACTGGAACCAGGTAACAAGTTAGCAGGCCGTGCTGAAACCAGGTACAAACAGGACAAGATGGACAAGGGGTCCTGACAACTAGCTGGCTAGGGAACAAACTAACTGTACACGAGCATTGTAAGCAGCAGTAAGTGCGCGCCCCTGCTGGGAGAGGTGCAGAGACGCTAGCACTACAACTAGTGATTCCACTCAAACAGTGAAATAAAAAAAGAAAAACCAAACACTGGAGTGGTGCTTTTTATTTTTATTTAATTTTTTTTTACTCCTTTTCAAAGCACTCAATATATGAATGTTCTAACACCTACTATAGACAAATGTCAGCCTTAGCAGCACTTGCTTAAACCCTCTGAGATTTTTCCACTTTTCATTTTTTTTTATTTTTTTTTTAATTTTGCCATACTGGGGCTTGTTTCTTTACGAAATGAGTTGTACCTTTAAATTAAACCATACGTTTTTCCACATAGTTTACTGGAAAACGGCAAAAAATGATGCTAGTCACAGCCCAGCATCTCGCGCACTCTCTCCTTTGCTGCAAAGCGTGGTGAAACTCCATCCACAGCCCAGTCACTCAGGGAGACTGGGGACCGCCTCAGTGATGTTGGGTCACGTGGAGGTTGATGTGACCTCACCAGATCCCAGAGTTCAAGGAGCCCCGTGGGTCACTCGATGGGGATGAGCGGCCCTCAATAGCGCCACTCAAAGGCAGAATGTACTACACAAGCTATTGGACAAAAGCCTTCCCTAAAAGTTTTACAGCAATGTGGCAACTAATAGTGGGTAGTGAACCACCCCTTTAAGTCGGACATTCTTTTTTACAGTGCGGTAGGAGCACCCAAACTGCACAAAGATAGGTTTCTAAACTTTTGATGTATACAAAGTTTTCCTTGTTACATAGTTCAGAAAAGGAAAGAGAGAGGCGAACACAATCCAAGTTTTTATGCAAAAAGTATTTATTATAACTATTTTATGACAATTCATTTTAGAGCAGCAGACAGTAGGAGAAGGCTACATAAACATTCAGGGGATCCTTTGCAAGCATCCTCTGGATGTTTATGTAGCCTTCTCCTACTGTCTGGATATTTATACATGCATATGAGTATACGTTTATATCGATAGTATTACACGGGAAATTAAACTATTACAATCTGAATTGTTATAATCCTTTATGCAATTGCGGTTGTTACCATGCTGAGCCCCTAAGCCTTGTAATCCTTCTTTATTAATTAGTATGGGCGTGATACCTTGCAGGTTTTGACTATTGTTCACCACTGATCTTTATTGTGTGCTTTCATCTGCTGCTCTAAAATTAATTGTCATAAAATAATGTTCTAATACTTTTTGCATAAAAACTTGGATTGTGTTCGCCTCTTTCCTTTTCTGAACTTGCTAAGCGAATGTCCAATAATTATTGATTTTTAATCCATGATCATCATAATGAAATATGCACAATTATGAATTTTTCACTTTATTGTTGTTACATAGTTACTTAGGTTGAAAAAAGACCTAGGTCCATCTAGTTCAACCTTCCCCCACCAGTTCTACATTGGGTCACGAAGTCATTTATAACCAACAATGTTGTGTGTACTGAGGAAATCACCCAGCCCTTTTTTAAAAGCTGTTATAATATCGGCCATTACTACCTCTTGTGGTAGGGCATTCCACAGTCTGACTGCTCTAACTGTAAAGAACCCTTTCCCATTTAGCTGTCGGAATCGCTTTTCTTCCACTCGCAGTGAGTGCCCCCTTGTCCTTAGTATTGTCTTTGGAAAAAATAAGTCATATGCCAATCCTTTATAATGACCACTTGTATTTATACATATAAATGAGATCTCCTCTGAGACGTCTTTTTTTTTTTTTTTTTTTTCTAAGCTAAACATATCTAACTTTTTCAACCTCTCATCATATGGGCGGCCTCCATTCCTTGTAGAAGTCTAGTTGCCTGCCTTTGAACTGACTCTAACTTCTGAATATCCTTTTTAAAATGTGGAGCCCAAAACTGCATCCAATATTCTAGATGTGGCCTTAAAAGTGATTTATAGAGGGGTAACAATACGTTGGGATCACGGGATCTAATCTCTTTTTATTCACCCTAAAATCTTGTTTGCTTTAGCAGCTGCTGCCTGACATTGAGTGCTGCTGCTCAGCTTATTTGTAATGAGAATACCCAAGTCCTTCTCCTGTTCTGTAGTCCCGAGTTTACTTCCATTTAATGTATACGCAGCTATAGGATTACTCCGTCCTAGGTGCATTACTTTACATTTATCAACGTTAAATCTCATTTGCCAAGTATCTGCCCATTCTGACATCTTATCCAGATCTTTTTGTGAAATTGTACTATCAAGGTCAGTTTTTAATATCCTACATAGTTTGGTGTCATCAGAAAAGACTGACACTTTACTATCAATCCCATCCACAAGGTCATTAATAGAGATTAAAAAGAATCGGTCCTAGCACAGATCCCTACGGCACCCCACTGCTGACTATAGCCCATTTAGAGAATGTACCATTTATGACTACTTTGTTTCCTAACTTTTAGCCAATTCCTTACTCAGTTGCATATAGTTTCCCCTAGTCCTTGCTTCTGGAGCTTTAGTATAAGGCTATTATGTGGTATAGTAACAAATGCCTTTGCAAAGTCCAAGTAAATCACATCAGCTGCATTACCAATATCCAGGTTTGCACTCCCCCCCCCCCCCCCCCCCCCCTTCCCTCCCTCATAGAACCCCAACAGGTTGGTTAGACACAACTTATCTTTCATGAATCCATGCTATCAGTTATATTGTCTGCAATAAATTTTTGCATGTCTCCCTTAAAATGCCCTCAAAAACTTAGCATACTACTGATGTCAGGCTTACTGGACGGTAGTTGCCTGGATCTGGATCTACCCTCTTACCTTTTCTTCAATATTGGTACCATATCAGCAATCCTCCAATCCTGAGGCACCAACCCTGTTACAAGTGAGCCTAGAAAGGTGAGATACAGCGGTCTGTCGATTACGGAGCTCAATTCCCTCAATATTCGTGGATGAATGTGCTAATCATGCATCTGTGCACATTAAGTGTTGCCTCAAAACCTGAACTAGCAAAGAAGACCCAGGCCAGGAATTAACCTTTTTTTTTTTTTTTTTTTTTACTGCTCACCAGTGCAAAAGGCACATGCTGGGAGGAATATACCTCCCATCTACCACTATACCCTTTACTGCATCACACTACTAACAGGTGATATTGATTTTACTATACTGAACAACTTCACTGTTAGCATAAAAGACACAGGTTTGATTACTTCTGGATTCCCCATTTCCCCTGAGGAAGCTACCGCTGTGCATGGTGATACGCATGGGGGCTCTCTCCTTCCCTACTCTGATGCTTGTTTAGCTGCATCTATTAGGTCTAGTCTCAAGCTTTCATTACACTGCTTCTCACACAGGGACAGTATATCTTTTGTTCTCCATTATTTATATTTTTCTGTGAACTTACCTTTTGTGATCACATTCATCGATTGTCATGTTTTCCCTTATGTTTCCCTATTAGTGTATGATTTATCTTTATAACCTGTTTTTTGTTTTTTTTTTGGGGGGGGGGTTCCCCATGTGACTACTCATGTATAGTTTCTATTTTCTCCCTTGGAGGATGGAGTAGGGGTGATTGCTTTATCACATGAAATTCCCTGTTATTTTCTGCACTCTTTGGAGTGTGTTTTTAATTGTCCTTCTGTGTTTTTGCTTTTTTTATTATTATTATTATTATTATTTACATTTTTGGTCTTATGATTTACCAGTGATCCAAAATTCTTGCACACCACCTTTTTGTTTTTTGTTTTTTTTTTCCCCCTGTGTTTTTATAGCTATTTATTTATTTATTTTTTTTTATAATTCTTTATCTTGACAACAATGACAAAACATACAACGTTAGGTCACCACCTGCGGTATGCGGCCATGGAATAGCTACTGCATCTGTTGCTGTCCTCTGGGGCGGATGGTAGTAGCAGCTGAGGTGATTCTGTTCCCCACAGGTGGAGCGGGCCCCGGGGAGGATGATGAGGGGAGTAGTAATGGTGGGCACCAAAGCGAGGGGCAGCAGCGCTGGGAATGACAGGCGGACACAGTCTCTGTGGGTTCCGGGTGTTTTACGCAGTTCTTTAAGTAACCCGGTTGCCCCTTCTGAAGCACTGGCCACCGCTGTGATGGGCCCCAGCCGATTTCGAGCAGTTAGAGGTCACCGCCGGTGTTCCCACTGTGAGTCCTTTCTGGTCGGGGTCCCTCCAATCCTGGTGCATGTGGAATATGGAACAGGTCGCTGGTGTTTCATGCACTCACCGCAGACTCTGGAATCCCGTGTAGCTGTAGAGAACCCGGGCTGAGCTGGATGTGTAGCGCCCATAAGCCACTCAGGGCACTACAGGGAACTGCATCCTCATGGGGATGCAGGATCTACCCCCTGGGACATGGAATACCAGTGCCAGAAACACCCACACACACCAAAACTCTAGTTACCACTCCCCACCAGGGGGCACTGCCTAGTCAGACAAGGGGAGGGCCACCTAGAGGGTGGAGCCTGACCAAGGAACTAGACAGCCTGGTGGGAGGGGACTGCAGTCAGTCTGTCTGTGACGACCCTGGACTAGTCAGGGTGTCACATTGAACTGCACTCCTTTTCTTCTGGTGCAGGACTCAAACCCCCATGGTTCTAAGAGCCTAACCTTTGGTATTGCTCCATCACCATTCAAATCCTACTCACACCACACCCTGTCAGGCACACTAGTGGGTAGTCTAGCTGGAACAGGGCCACTCGCCTAGGGGTCAAACAGACTGGTTGGGAGGGAGGAGGTCAGTGAGAGGAAGTGAAATGAAGAGCAGAGCTTAGAGTTCAGTCGAGTAGTAGCTACCAAAGAGTGAGGAGCAGGGTGTTGGAGCTTCCTGGGGACCTTTGGCTAGGTCGCAGACAGTGGTCTGGGACCACAGGAGTCGGAGACCTGGTCGCAGGGTATTGGATAAAGGTGCCCGGCTTAGTTTAGGAGAACGGTCGGAACCGGAGTACCTAGTAACCGAACCGGTACCGAGCATGGCGGGGTACTGGACCCTAGGTCAGGGAGTAGCTTCAAGCAACCTGATAATTGGACTGGTGGAGATATCGGGTGAACCCAGTGTGTCATGTAGAACTATTGAAGGGTCTCCATCCCCCTCCTGTCCACCATCAGCCAGAGATCGTCATGACGATTATCTGATTGGCCTGGAAGCTTAAGGTATTTATGACTTTGGGTGATGGTAGAACCAAAGCCAAAAGCTGCAGAGAAAGACAATTCTTTGTAATATTGGCGGGAAAACTCCCAAAGCAGGTTTTGAAGTGCAACTTTAATGCTAGAAAGATGAAAAACACATTGCCAGAATCCCTGCGTCGTGCGGAACCCAGCGCACCGTCTCACCTGACGAGGAGATCGACGGAATCACGACAAATTAGTATTGGCCAGTAAAATTGTGCTAGAGGCGTTGTGTTTGGTATCAATGTAACTGTAAAATCGAGATATTAAATATGACGCTAATATCTTTCACCTGTGTGACCCAGGAGCAAAGATATGAAAAACCCTAGAATTATGGAACTCTGTGAACATCAGAGCACAGCCCACAAGTGACTGTAAAATGATGTCACAGGCAAGGGGGGCTAGCAAGAGCATAAGAGACAGTTCCTGTCTTGGGGGCTCAGTCAGTACTTAGGAGGGCATCATGAAGGGTGATGCTGGCCGATTCTAACATCTCTTGGAGACCCTCCCTCCATAAGCAGACGTCACTTCTATGGAACAAGCTTAGTAAGTTTCACGTTTATACCTTTTATTTTATGTAACTGTTATGTCGTAATGTGTATTGTTCCCTTTTGTAAATTCTTGTATATTCTTTAAACACTGCCTATTTTCGGATTAAATATATAAAAATTTAAGAGTTTCTTTCCTTATGCTTTATATACGAATCCAAAACCCCGAAGGGCCTTATGCTATCTGAAACGGGTCCCCAGCTACCTGTAGAAAGTCTGGGTGGTGGCAGCGTAATTGTTATTGCATAGAATTATTGGAGTGCTATCATTAAGGGTACCGAGGTATATAAATATTCCATTAGCAGGAATTGGGGATATATACATTTACCCTTGCTGTGAGACCTCCAATATTTGGCATTATCAGCTCAGCAGCCTCATCTTATGCATTGTCCCGCAGTACCAAAAGTGGCCTGCAGACAAGGGGGGCGCTAGAAAGTAGTCGTGTGTAACAAATCATTGAACAGCTGCGGATTTCTGAGTGACTTCCCCGCCTGTTCGTGACAAATTGGTGGCAGCGGTGGGATATATAAAGCATTAGTGATCTGGTTTGAGCAATCATCCCTGTCACTAAAAACTTGCAAAAGTTTTGAGGATTGAACTCAGTGTTTAAATATACCTGGAACAATACTGTACGTGTAGCAGTTACCCCCTCCCTTCTCTCTTGTTTTCTATCCTATCTTTTATTTGGCAATTATGGAGGCTGTGTCAGAAGCCTGGTACAATCAGCAGAAGAAGGAAGTCCTTGCTGCACTCTGCAGATCCAAGTTGATTGATGGCCATGGCAAAACGAGGCAGGACCTCATTAAAGAACTTTTACAATGGGACGCAGAGCACGTTCATTCCCCCAGTGCTGGAGAAGAGGAGGCAAGCCAAGCCCAGGATAGTGCTTCTGCAGAGTCCCCACCATCAACTGCGAGCCAGAGCAGTGACCAGGGCAACATGGACTCCTACCTGCAAATGGCCCTACAACAGTTCACTGTCGAGGACCGGCAGGGACGGCTGGACCTCATTCAGCAATATCGAGAGGCTGAGAGAGCTGAGCGCCAGGCTCAGGCTGAGAGAGCCGAGCGAGAGGCTGAGAGAGCCGAGCGAGAGCGCCAAGCCCAGAGAGACCATGAATTGAATATCCTCAAAGCCCGGCAGCAGACATCTTCCTCACTAAACGGTGAGTCCAATAATGCCAGCAGCTTTAAGCCCCGACCGGAGCACTTTCTTGTGATGGAAAAGGACGGGGATTTGGACACCTTTCTGAGGGGATTTGAAAAGACTTGCTTGCAGTACCAGTTGCCCTCAACACAATGGGCACAATACTTAACCCCAGGGCTGCGAGGCAAGGCCCTGGACGCGTTTGCCAGTCTCCCTCAAGAGCAGAGTGGAGACTATGGGGCCATAAAGCAGGCCCTAGTACGGAAGTATCAGCTGACTCCGGAGGTGTACCGAAAAAAATTCCGGACCCTCCAGCTCGGACCTCATGACAGCTACAGCGATTTGGAGGGTGGGCTCCAGCGCACCTTTGACCAGTGGATCCAAGGACTGTCCGTTACAACCTTTGAGGAGTTAAAGGACCTCATGGTGAAGGACCAACTCCTACATGTCTGTCCTGTGGAGGTTCGACAGTTTGTTATGGACCGAGAGCCCAAGGAGGCCTCAAAAGCAGCCCAGATTGCCGACGCCTATGTGGCCAACCGTGCATCGGAGGTGCGGAAGCCGTCCACCACTAGCTGGAAAGGGGGTAAGATGACAACTACAACCACCCCTGCCCCTACCAGCCGACCTCCCGTAGGTCCTGTTTCATCCACCAGTGCCCGGCCCACCTCTGACACTCGCAGGTGTTTTTCCTGCAACCAACCTGGACACCTCAACTCTGGTTGCCCAGAGAGGCAGAAGAGGAACCCCACATCCAAGGCCCAAGGGCCTACTGGAACTGTCCTGTTGGCAAGGAAGGCGGGTGGTAGGGCCTGCGAAAACCTACACCCCGTCACCGTAGGCGGAACCCCCACTGTGGGGCTCAAGGACACTGGGGCCGACAGAACACTGGTCCGCCCTGAACTGGTACCCCCTGAAAACTTTATCCCGGGAAAACTCCTGACTGTCGCCTTGGCGGGGGGTGTCCACCAATCCTTCCCAATGGCCCTGATCTCTTTGCCGGTGATAGAAGAGCCTTTCCAGAGGGTCGCTGTGGACATTGTCGGGCCTCTGGCCGTCCCCAGCAGCTCTGGAAAACGGTTCGTCCTTACTGTGGTAGACTATGCTACCCGGTATCCGGAGGCAGTGGCTCTGTCCTCAGTTAGAGCCGATAAGGTGGCAGATGCCCTCTTGACCATATTCTCCCGAGTAGGATTTCCCAGGGAGATGCTTACCGACCAGGGGACTCAGTTCATGTCTCGTCTAATGGAGGCTCTCTGTAAGAAAATGCAGGTGCGGCATCTGATATCAAGCGCTTATCACCCACAGACCAATGGTTTGTGTGAGCGATTTAATGGTACACTTAAGCAGATGCTTAAGATGCTGGTTGAGTCACATGGACGCGACTGGGAGCGGTATCTCTCACACCTGCTGTTTGCCTACAGAGAGGTACCACAGGCCTCAACGGGGTTTTCCCCCTTCGAGCTCCTGTATGGCAGACGAGTCCGGGGGCCTCTTGGTCTGGTAAGGGAATCCTGGGAAGAGGAACTGAATTCCCCAGAAGTGTCCGTTGTGGAGTATGTCATTCGGCTCCGTGACAAAATGCAGTCAATGACGCAGATGGTGCATGAGAATATGGCGCAAGCCCAGGCCAGCCAGAAGCGATGGTACGACCAACACGCTCGAGAGCGGGTGTACGAAGTGGGTCAGAAGGTGTGGGTCCTAGTCCCAATGACCCAGAACAAGCTTCAGGCGGCCTGGGAGGGTCCATACCTGGTGCATCAGCGCCTCAATGACGTAAACTATGTGGTCACCATCGACCATGCCAGGAAGAGGCAAAAGGTCTTCCATGTCAACATGATGAAAGCTCATCATGACAGGGAAGCCTTTGCCCTTCCTGTGTGTAGTCTACCCGAGGAAGGCGAAAGTGAAGTCTTGGTGGACTTGCTCGCCTCGGCCCGGGATGGAGGGTCTATCGAGGAGGCGACATTCAACCCACAGCTATCCCTGGGCCAAAGGTCCCAGCTGCGGGAGGTATTCCGGCCCTACCTGATGACCTTCACAAATGTCCCAGGGAAGACATCCCTAGCCACCCACCAGGTGGACACCGGGAGTCATTCCCCAGTTCGTCAACCCCCATACCGTGTCTCCCTAGAGGTACAAAAGGACATAAAAAGGGAGATCGATGAAATGCTAGTCCTGGGAGTGATCCAGAGGTCCAAAAGTGCATGGGCCTCGCCTGTAGTCTTGGTTCCAAAAAAGGACCGGACAACCCGGTTTTGTGTGGACTACAGGAGGCTAAATGCAATCACAGCACCCGATGCGTACCCAATGCCACGCATCGATGAGTTACTGGATTGCTTAGCCGGGGCCCGGTACCTGACCATCATGGACCTGAGTCGAGGGTACTGGCAGATTCCTATGTCCAAGGAAGCACAGGAAAGGTCCGCCTTCATCACCCCATTTGGGCTGTATGAATCCCTTGTCATGCCCTTTGGCATGAGAAATGCTCCTGCCACTTTCCAGCGATTGGTCGACCAGCTGCTCGAGGGACTAGGAGGGTTTGCAGTAGCTTACCTGGATGACATTGCCATCTTTAGTCCCACTTGGGAGGAACACCTGGGGCACCTGGAGCAGGTGCTCAGGCGGATCCAAAGCGCTGGTCTGACTATAAAGCCAGGGAAGTGTCAGATCGGCATGACGGAGGTACAGTACCTTGGACACAGAGTGGGTGGCGGGACCCTGAAACCAGAGCCAGGGAAGGTTGATGCCATCACCTCCTGGCCTACCCCCAAGTCAAAGAAGCAGGTGATATCCTTCTTGGGTACGGCAGGGTACTATAGGAAGTTCGTTCCTAACTATAGTGCTCTTGCTAAGCCGTTGACGGACCTCACCAAAAAGAAGCTACCGCAAGTAGTCACCTGGACAGATGACTGTGAACGGTCCTTCAGGGCACTAAAAGCTGCCCTCGCCAGTTCCCCAATCCTACAAGCTCCGGACTTCACCCGACGGTTCATAGTTCAGACAGATGCCAGTGCGTTTGGCCTTGGTGCAGTACTCAGCCAGGTAAATGGGAAGGGAGAAGAGCATCCGGTGATGTTTCTCAGCCGCAAGCTCTTATCCCGGGAAGTGGCCTACGCCACTGTGGAGAAGGAGTGCCTCTCTATAGTGTGGGCCCTGCGGAAACTGCAGCCCTACCTATATGGACGCAACTTCACCATAGTGACAGACCACAACCCTCTCAGCTGGCTACATCGGGTGGCCGGCGACAATGGTAAGCTACTGCGGTGGAGCTTGGCACTACAGCAGTATGACTTTACCATTCAACACAGGAAGGGTGTTGAGCATGGCAACGCTGATGGGCTGTCCCGGCAGGGGGATGCCAGCGAGGTAGGCTTAGGAGACGATTGGCAAATCAATCTCCCATGCTACCTCAAAAAGGGGGAGGTGTCATGTAGAACTATTGAAGGGTCTCCATCCCCCTCCTGTCCACCATCAGCCAGAGATCGTCATGACGATTATCTGATTGGCCTGGAAGCTTAAGGTATTTATGACTTTGGGTGATGGTAGAACCAAAGCCAAAAGCTGCAGAGAAAGACAATTCTTTGTAATATTGGCGGGAAAACTCCCAAAGCAGGTTTTGAAGTGCAACTTTAATGCTAGAAAGATGAAAAACACATTGCCAGAATCCCTGCGTCGTGCGGAACCCAGCGCACCGTCTCACCTGACGAGGAGATCGACGGAATCACGACAAATTAGTATTGGCCAGTAAAATTGTGCTAGAGGCGTTGTGTTTGGTATCAATGTAACTGTAAAATCGAGATATTAAATATGACGCTAATATCTTTCACCTGTGTGACCCAGGAGCAAAGATATGAAAAACCCTAGAATTATGGAACTCTGTGAACATCAGAGCACAGCCCACAAGTGACTGTAAAATGATGTCACAGGCAAGGGGGGCTAGCAAGAGCATAAGAGACAGTTCCTGTCTTGGGGGCTCAGTCAGTACTTAGGAGGGCATCATGAAGGGTGATGCTGGCCGATTCTAACATCTCTTGGAGACCCTCCCTCCATAAGCAGACGTCACTTCTATGGAACAAGCTTAGTAAGTTTCACGTTTATACCTTTTATTTTATGTAACTGTTATGTCGTAATGTGTATTGTTCCCTTTTGTAAATTCTTGTATATTCTTTAAACACTGCCTATTTTCGGATTAAATATATAAAAATTTAAGAGTTTCTTTCCTTATGCTTTATATACGAATCCAAAACCCCGAAGGGCCTTATGCTATCTGAAACGGGTCCCCAGCTACCTGTAGAAAGTCTGGGTGGTGGCAGCGTAATTGTTATTGCATAGAATTATTGGAGTGCTATCATTAAGGGTACCGAGGTATATAAATATTCCATTAGCAGGAATTGGGGATATATACATTTACCCTTGCTGTGAGACCTCCAATATTTGGCATTATCAGCTCAGCAGCCTCATCTTATGCATTGTCCCGCAGTACCAAAAGTGGCCTGCAGACAAGGGGGGCGCTAGAAAGTAGTCGTGTGTAACAAATCATTGAACAGCTGCGGATTTCTGAGTGACTTCCCCGCCTGTTCGTGACACAGTGCATTCCTGTCTCTTGATGCTGAAAAAGCCTTTGACAGGGTGCACTGGGGATACCTGGAGAGAGTTCTAACAAAATTCGGGTTCTTGGGGAAAATAAAGTCATCCATTCTAGCCCTCTACTCTTACCCAAATGCATCAGTGTTGGCATCGGGGTTTCTGTCATCTAAATTTCAAATAAGTAATGGCACCAGCCAGGGGTGTCCATTGTCTCCCGCTATTTTTGCTTTAGTGGTAGAACCTCTGGCGGAAGCTATACGAAAAAACATAGCCATTTCTGGTATAAGAGTTGGGGAATTTGAACATAAACTTGGTTTATACGCAGACGATGTGATAATTTCCTGTTCTAACCTTGCAGTGTCGATTCCAGCAGTGGTGAACACATTATCAAACTTTTCTAAAGTGTCGTATTATAAGCTTAATGCGGCAAAGTCTTTGATACTGCCGTTTAATGTACCGGCGGAGGCCAGGAGTGCGCTGGAGGGGGCCTTTCAATTCAAATGGTGCGACAGGGGGATACCTTATTTGGGTATTAAGCTGACACCATCGCAGATGTTAATTAAAGAAAATTTGGAACCTCTGATCCAAAATTTAGAAAAGGAATTGGGAAGGTATGAAAAAATATCATTGTCCTGGATGGCCAGGATACAGTCCTTTTTAAAATGGTTTTCTTTACCCAAAATATTGTATGTGCTCAGATGCCTTCCCATCAAAATTTCTCACAAAACCCTGATGAAACTTCAATCGTTGACTAACAAATTTGTCTGGGGTAATAAAAGGGCTAGGGTCGCAGGTAAAGTGTTATACCCCCCATATGACTTAGGGGGATTGGGCACCCCAAACATAACGGCATATTATAAAGCCTTACTAATTGAATCACTAAAGGAATGGTGGCGTCCAGGTAATTCACATAGATGGGCTCAGATTGAAAACTTCCTGTCCCACCAGGGCTCGGTCAGAAGAATGATGGAAGCAGAATATTTGAGCCGTTCACGGTTCTCCCCGTGTGTTCCCACCATGTCAGCCTCCCTGGAGGTCTGGCGAAATGACTTGATTCATAAGATTCAGATTCCTCTTTCAGAGATTTCCCTCAAGTCGTTGGAATCTCAAATCCCCTTTTTGAATCTGGCCAGGTGGGAGGGATCGGGCATTACAATGCTGGCGGATCTATACTCTGATTTGGGTGTTAACCTGATTTGGGTGTTAACCCCTTTAATGAAATAGTACGGGAACACCCCTCTTTAAAGGGCTGTTTCTATCAACACATCCAAATTAGTCATTTTCTGGCCTCTAAATTTCCTCCAAAGTCAAAGCCTCTGTTACCTACAACAAAAGCTTTGGTATTTAAAAAGATAATTAAATCCAAAGGTATCTCCTCGACATACAAATGGCTCAATAACCCCCCCGAAGAGCAAAAATCTCCTTATATGAATAAATGGGACGTGGAGTTGAGTGTCTCTACCTCACCTTCAAACTGGCACTCGGCATCAGCAAATATCCAAAAATATTCCAAGTGTATAAATCATCTGGAGCAACTGAAAAAAGTACACCTGCGATGGTATCGGTCCCCAGCCAACTTAGCACAGTTCCTCCCAAATTATTCGCCACATTGTTGGAAGGGCTGCCTCCAAAGGGGTACTCTTGGTCACTGCTGGTGGGCTTGTCCCAAGGTTTTCTCGTTCTGGTTGGAGGTGTTTGGCCTGATGGGTGAGCTGACAGGCAATCGTATTAATCCGAATCCGGCTCTGGCAGTGCTAAACGTGGGTATAGAGGAGTTCTCTTGGGAATCCAGGGGTTTATTAGTTCACATTCTAGTAGCTGCCAGATATTGCATAAGTTTGCACTGGAAATCCCCAAAGACGCCTACATTAGTTGAACTATATAACCGAATTAATCTCCAATGCCAATACGAGTTCTGTCTGGCTCACTCCATTCGCGCCAAAAACAAAATACTTCACATTTGGGACACGTGGCTAAACTCTGTATATGCATCCCCTGTCAGGCATCTGTTTCCAGGGCAAACTGTTGATAATTAAAAACGGGTCAAATAGGGTCAAAGTGTGTGTTATGCAGGGAGTTCACCCATACCACATGTCAATAGTCAAGGTGTTTAAATCTCTGTTGTTGTTACTGCTCAGGCTACCCCGAAACGCCATCCAATTCCCTCCTCCCCCCTCCCCCTCCCTGGTTGCTTCCTTGCAAACATCCATGGTTCTCCCCATCTCCCCCACCTCTCTCTCCCCTCCCTTTTCTTATCTTCCTTTCTTACTCTCTGGTTCTGGTTGTTTGGATCCCTCATTTTGAGGATTAAAGAGTAAATTGGTAGGTTGACTCTATACGTATTGGGTATTGATTAACCTAAAAAAGTTGCAACTTGCATCAGACATGATTGGTGGTGGTGTGACAGGAAATGTGAATCATAATCAAAGGTGTTACTACCACATGTTACAGCGTTGTTTTCTTTGTGTATTATTGCCAATGATACCTGAATTTCTCCTTTTTTGTAATGTAACTTCCTACAATAAAAATTGATTGGATTAAAAAAAAAAAAAGCAACCTGATAATTAACCTGTGGAGGATAGTATCTTTATGTACTTTCCCCAAGAGCTCAGAGATCGAAGGCATCAACTGTTGTGAATGTCAGTTATGTTTTTGCTGCTGTGAGGCTCCCTCTTGTGGCCTGGAATTCTCATTTTGTTCTTTTAGTTTACCAGCCTTCTCATCTTGCTCTAGACCACATCTACCCCAGATAAGTGCTTGGTTCTTTCTTATGATGTTTTGTTCTTTTGTTCTTATCTGGGTTTGTCATTTTCTGTGGTTATTGTCAGTTTATTTTCATGCAGGAATCTTCCCTTTCTGATCCTTAGCTGAGAAGCTCCCTGCAGCTATGTTTTGGAGTTTTGCTCATATAAGTCCGTGTTTGTTGCTTCTTGAATTTGTAATGGTTCCTGTTTTCTGTTCATTGGTTTGACAAGAGCACCTGATATAGGACAGAGTTCAGATCGTGCGATCTGAGGACTTTTTGTACTATTAGGTATTTGGATTTTTGTAGGGTTTTTCTCTGGCCACCATCCGCCCCTTTCCTATCCTTTCCTATTTAATCAATGGGGCCTCACCTTTGCTAATCCTATCCTCCATCTGTGTATTGTGTTTTCCTATATCATCGTAGTCTTTGAATGTGGGGGGGCTTGCTATACCTTTGCGGTCTATTTCTGAGGCATAGAGTTATTCATCTTTCCTTCCTTTAGGATAGCTAGTGCTCCGGCTGGGTCCGCGGTGCATAGGATGTTAGTTCACCCCTCAGCTACTTCTAGTGTTGATGGTTAGTAAGGGGATGGCAGCCAGATTAGTTGCCAATGCTCATGTCACCTTTTTTGCCAATGATCTATTGTGATCGTCTATGGTTCCGGATCATAACAATCAACACAACGAGGGGGATAGGGCTTTCCAGCTTATGCGGCCCACTGAAATCACAAGTGTCAGCCATCGAGAACACAGCTTTCCTATTTAACAATAGGGAGCGGGACCCCGACAGATTCAGGCCAAGGGGTCACTCAGAACATCTAAAATACAGTGCATGGGGGCAAGGTACAGACCATCAGCAATTCCAAGGGAGCAGACTCCCGGACGAGCTCCCCCTGAAGTGGCAGCGGCACCCAGAGACTTGGTTTACTACTGTGTCAGTCTGCTTAATGGTCGCATCAACCCCAACACGGCCTGAATGAGTACGCTGTCCTCCCCTGCTTCCAATCTGCACCACACTCCCCTGTCCGCCACCATTCAGAGTCCCAGAGCCTCCCCTACCCGTGGCGGGAACGTCATCTGGCTGCCCCACTCCATCTCCCCCGGGTACTCCCATTAGCAGCGGCGGTACTCCTGTGTCGCCCGGGGACAAGGGGTACTCAGATCCGGGCCACGGAGTCACTTCTGTGGGTATCACGGTGACGTGAACCGGTCTGTGATCCCAGGCTCCACAGTAAGAAGGGGATTAGGTAAGGGAGATTGTTCGTGACGCCACCCGTGGTGTGCGGTGAGGTAACGGAGCACCACCGCTGCCAGTTAATGGATCCCGGGGATGGTGGTGGGCAGCAAGGTGGTGATTTCCCACCACGGGTAGGGTGTTGGTGTCCCGGGACCCCGGTGAGGTGGTGCAGGGAGGAGATGGAGACGGTTTGAGAGCTGTGCGTCCGGTTGGACTGGGGGATGTTGTTACTCACAGTTCGCTTTGCAAGGAAATTCACACAGAGTGCCGCTGCCGCTACCCTGCCCCGGCTACCTCTGGCCCCTTCCTCACTAACAGCCTGTCCCGGCCCTTTTGGAGCACGCTTCTGTAGCAGCCCGCGAGCTAGAACTCCGGGCTCCTCTCCTGTCTCTCTCTCCACACACTCTGCTCCAGCCCCTCCCCTCCTGCTCTGTTTTGCTCTCACACTGGGGGAGGTGGTTTGTCCTGCTGCACTGGTGTGGGATCAGGTTACCAAGGAGGATTAACTCTTTCTGTGACAACCTGGCTTTGCCAGGGCGTCACACTCGCCTTACCGCGAACCACGGGTGGCGTCATGAACGCTCATTCCCCTGTAAATACCCCCCTTTTGTACTTGAAGTGACCGTGAGCCCCTGGGTCTGGAGACCCTCGAGCCACAGCAACCCCCGGATCCGAGTGGTTTGACTGCTGCAGGGGCGGCACAAGTCTACAGAGAGTCTGAAGTAGAAATGAAAGTAGACAGACGTGCCTGGGAGCTGGGTCGTGTAACGGTGACCTGGGGGCACAGGCGTGAGGTTGCCAGAATAGGGGAAAATGAGTACCTCTGGAACAGAGTGAGGTCACCAGGGACGGTACGAGGGAGCACCACTGGAATCTGGGCACGCACAGGCCCTAGGCCAGGCAACAGTTGTCAGACAGCCTGGCAAATACCTGCACAGTGAAGGGACCTTCATGGACTTCACTGATCCACAAATCCAGGGGCATCAGCAGTAAAGCAAGGATCAGGGTTCAGGACACAGACCAGTCCTACAGGGTCCACACTGCCCACCGTACGGAGAAGGATACTGCCACTCAGTGGAGGTCTAACTGAGCTGATTCACCTATATACAATGGGTAATATAATTTTGCTATGATAGACTGAGTGATTTAGACCACATGTGCTATTTCGTTGATCATACAATGTAGTCTGAATGATGATAGTGGATTACATGTGAAGGTCTATATTGCTCAGCCACCATTTTCACGTTCAGTTTGGAGGTGTAATATTTACTTATACTGGTTCATATAAGTGGTGACTGTACTTTACTATATCCATTATTTTGACCAGATATAGTGGCTATATTCACTTTTGGGCAATATAGCAATAATTAACCTGTTGTTTGCACTAAGCACTTTAATTGTATTATCCAGGGGATCTGTACACTATTGGCATACCCGTTTGGATGCACGGATGCACTTCATGAGCCAACACCCACTTATGCCTACAACAAGGCAGTATTTTGGGATGATATATAGATATAGATATAGATATAGAGATATAGATATAGAGATATAGATATAGAGATATAGATATAGAGATATAGATATAGAGATATAGAGATAGAGATATAGAGATAGAGATATAGAGATAGAGATATAGAGATAGAGATATAGATATAGAGATATAGATATAGAGATATAGATATAGAGATATAGATATAGAGATTAGAGATATAGATATAGAGATATAGATATAGAGATATAGATATAGAGATATAGATATAGAGATATAGATATAGAGATATAGATATAGAGATATAGATATAGAGATATAGATATATAGATATAGAGATATAGAGATATAGATATAGAGATATAGATATAGAGATATAGATATAGAGATATAGATATAGAGATATAGATATAGAGATATAGATATAGATATAGATATAGAGATATAGATATAGATATATAGATATAGATATATAGATATATAGATATAGAGATATAGATATAGAGATATAGATATAGAGATAGAGATATAGAGATAAAGATATAGAGATAAAGATATAGAGATAAAGAGATAGATAGAGATAGAGAGATAGAGAGAGAGAGAGAGAGATATAGAGAGAGAGAGAGAGAGATATAGAGAGAGAGAGAGAGATATGTATAGATATAGATATAGATATAGATATATAGATGTATAGATATAGATATAGATATAGATATATAGATGTATAGATATAGATATAGATATAGATATAGATGTATAGATATAGATATAGATGTATAGATATAGATATAGATATAGATATAGATGTATAGATATAGATATAGGTATAGATATAGATATAGATGTATAGATATAGATATAGATGTATAGATATAGATATAGATATAGATGTATAGATATAGATATAGATGTATAGATATAGATATAGATATATTTATTATTATTATTAGTTTTACATAATATCATTCACAGTACAAAACAGACTGGTATAGGAGGAGAGAGGACCCTGCCCGCGAGGGCTCGCAGTCTACAGGGAATGGGTATGGTACAATAGGTGAGGACAGAGCTGGTTGCGCAGTGGTCTACTGGACTGAGGGCTGTTGTAGGCTTGTTGGAAGAGGTGGGTCTTGAGGTTCCTCTTGAAGCTTTCCATGGTAGGTGAGAGTCTGATGTGCTGAGGTAGCGCATTCCAGAGTATGGGGGATGCATGGGAGAAATCTTGTACGCAATTGTGGGAAGAGGAGATAAGAGAGGAGCAGAGAAGGGGATCTTGTGAGGATCTGAGGTTGCGTGCAGGTTAGGTACTGGGAGACTAGGTCACAGATGTAGGGGGGAGACAGGTTGTGCATGGCTTTGTATGTCATTGTTAATGTTTTGAACTGGAGTCGTTGGGTGATGGGAAGCCAGTGAAGGGATT
>NC_134356.1:608764695-608767195 GCF_048569485.1 Anomaloglossus baeobatrachus | reverse complement strand
TGGCAGCTGGATGTTAACCCCTCCGTGGGTAGGGATAGGTGCCCCGGGACCCAGTGTCTGTGCAGGGTATGGCAATGGCAGGGGCCTGCGCGCCTGGACGTGCGAAGGGATGTTTGGTTACTCACAAGCAAATTAATCACACGAGTCTTTTGGTAAACCAAGGTGCTGGTACCCTTGCACCATTCAACTTGAGCTTCTCCTCCTGCTGGAGCTACACCTAGCCCCAGCCTCCACTCCTCTCAACTTGAACTCCACAGCTTATCTGTACTGAACTGTTTTTCCCGCCCCGGGCTGTCTAGACCCCTAGGTTTTGCGTTCCCTACCGCCTGGTCCCGCCCACTGGTGTGCCTATCTTTCCCTGGGGGGGAGTGACTAGGGTTTCAGGTCGGCTGTATGTAACCTAGGTGAGAGATGGTGTTATGCGGGAGCCTATGTGTGACTACCTGGTTTTGCCATGACGTCACACGAGCACGAAACCAGATATTGAAAACAAAGCCGCGCAAAACTAAGAGCCGTATTAGCGTAAAATTACAGGAAAGGATTACGAGGCCAAATGATTAATGACTTGCACAATGCTAATGTTGTCTGACCAGAAGCAGATCTTGTTGCACAGGGACGGGACCCTGAAAGACATGGCAAAGACTATGGGGAAAAAGCTCCAAAAGAGTAACTTTTTTTTGTGTAACATGACCGATGCTGAACACAAAGAAAATTCTTTACATGTCACCTCTGTGGGATTACCGGGAGCAGACTCCCGTGTTCCAGACCGGGAAGTCCACAAAACTACAAAACAGTTCAGAGGGAAGAGAGACGGACCACCAGCCCGGGTGAGGGACCAGAATACACCCAGCCGCGGCGGCCGGCCACCATCACCTTGGTTATCCATTAAACTTGTCTGACTTCTTTAATCGTGAGTAAGCTGAGACTCCCTGTTCTGACCAGGCGCACCGGTTCCTGCCATCACCATCCCCTGCACAAAGTCACTGGGTCCTGGGGCAACCATCCCTACCCACGGAGGGGTTAACAACAAGCTGCCATCCCATCGCCCCGGGTGTCCCACAACAGCAGCGGTGGTGCCACATCTCACCACACACCGTGGGTGACGTCACAGACAATTTACTACCATCCCCGTACAAATATATGTCCCCCTTTAGTCGGAGTGTCCGCGCGAACCCTGGGTCCGGAGGAATCCCTCGAGCCACACCGCGGATCTGGATCCGAGCAGCACTGGCTGCTGGCACGGGGGCGGCACACCTTGATTTCTGGCATCATGAACAGGATACTTACCCATTCACTTACCTGGTGAAAGTACGCCTTGGTTTGGACTGTCAGCGGTGCTCCGCTGCAAACTTTTGGAAAGCCGCCGTTTTTGGACGCGAAAAAGGACAACCCAGCGTCGTCTTCCCCCGAGAGAGGGTGCGAAGCTGAAGCCCCATCCCCTGGAAACAGGCCCGGAAGGAGGACCCTGAGGCCTAAAACAAAACTAGAAAGTGGAGCGAAGAGAGTGCTCGCAAAAGACCAAGGGGGGCGGACGGAGAAGCTGCGGCATGTGACCCGAAGAGATAAAGAGCAGGGACGCCAGAACTCTGCCATCTTTTGCTCCTGGACACCAAAGTGGAAGGAACCTACCCCCGGGACGGCTGACTGGGTAGACGCCCAGACTGCAAAAATGTGGCGCAAGATTCAAGCCCAGGCTAACTATCTGCTGGCGAGATGGACGGCCGAGATGAGGGATCTGGCTGCAGCCATTCGGCCACGCGAAGAGGAGATGGCCTCGGAGGAGTGGGTAAGCGATCCACGCCCCTATGTCCCACCGGGACCGGCACAACCAGGCTAAGGAGCTCGGTCTGCCCCCGTCCGCCACGTTGCCTCCCTCACCGCCCATGCCTGCAGCGCTCGGTTTGCTGCCCCAAGCAACGGCAGCGGTACCGGTTACATCTGCCTGCGAAGACCCAGCAAAGGGGTCCTCGGGCCAAGAGCATGCCACCGCTCCGGCACCCGTACCGGCCACCAGCAAACACGAAGCCCGGAAGACCTCTCCTCCGGCCGCTCCACAGATGACGACGTCTCCCCCCCCCCCCCCGACCACGAGAATGACCATGCGTAAGACGAGACTGGCCCCAGCAGTCCGCCCGGCCGCATCAGAGGCAGTGGGAACCCGGAAGGCAGCCCCGGTCGAGAGTCGCAGCATCAACCCGTATCCTGTCCCGGCTGTGGAGCAGCCGGGGTGTACCAGCTGGAAAGCGGAGCAGGCTATGGAGCGGAGTCCTCCGTCAAGAGCGAAGCCGTTGGTGGCCAGCAGTGAGGGCATCCGCATGCGTCGAGCTCCTGAGCAGGGGGAGGAGCCTGAAGACCATGCTCCATATTGGGAATGGCAACAAAAGCAGTTAAAGCAGGAGATTGCTGCCTGGGGAAAAGAGAAAGGCGGAGGTGCTGTCCCGGACAGACCTTGAAAAAGACCACCTCTGGCAATCCACTTTTAGAGTAAGGCGTCCGACCT
>NC_134356.1:608752195-608757195 GCF_048569485.1 Anomaloglossus baeobatrachus | reverse complement strand
CAGGCCGCCTGAAGCTTGTTCTGGGTCATTGGGACCAGGACCCACACCTTCTGACCCACTTCATACACCCGCTCTCGAGCGTGTTGGTCGTACCATCGCTTCTGGCTGGCCTGGGCTTGCGCCATATTCTCATGCACCATCTGCGTCATTGACTGCATTTTGTCACGGAGCCGAATGACATACTCCACAACGGACACTTCTGGGGAATTCAGTTCCTCTTCCCAGGATTCCCTTACCAGACCAAGAGGCCCCCGGACTCGTCTGCCATACAGGAGCTCGAAGGGGGAAAACCCCGTTGAGGCCTGTGGTACCTCTCTGTAGGCAAACAGCAGGTGTGAGAGATACCGCTCCCAGTCGCGTCCATGTGACTCAACCAGCATCTTAAGCATCTGCTTAAGTGTACCATTAAATCGCTCACACAAACCATTGGTCTGTGGGTGATAAGCGCTTGATATCAGATGCCGCACCTGCATTTTCTTACAGAGAGCCTCCATTAGACGAGACATGAACTGAGTCCCCTGGTCGGTAAGCATCTCCCTGGGAAATCCTACTCGGGAGAATATGGTCAAGAGGGCATCTGCCACCTTATCGGCTCTAACTGAGGACAGAGCCACTGCCTCCGGATACCGGGTAGCATAGTCTACCACAGTAAGGACGAACCGTTTTCCAGAGCTGCTGGGGACGGCCAGAGGCCCGACAATGTCCACAGCGACCCTCTGGAAAGGCTCCTCTATCACCGGCAAAGAGATCAGGGGAGCTTTGGGAGCAGGCCCTGACTTTCCCACTCTTTGACATGTGATACAGGAGCGGCAGTAGTTGGCAACATCTGTCCCCATTTTGGGCCAATAGAAGTGGTGAGACAGCCGGGCCTTGGTTTTGCTAACCCCCAAGTGTCCGGCGAGTGGGATCTCATGGGCAATCCGCAGCAACTCACTCCTAAAGCGGTGAGGCACCACCAGCTGTTTTTCCTTCAGCCACTCTTGTTGGGGGTTACAGGGAATTGTCTCCTGGTACAACTTTCCCTGGTCCCAGAATACCCTCTCCTTATCGGTCTCGGAGGAGGGCTTCTCTGCGAGGTCCCTTAACGTCTCTAGACTGGCATCAGTTCGTAGAGCCACCTGAAACTCTTGGCTAGAGGCAGCCAAAAGTGACGTTAAGGTTCCAACCTCACCGGGACCCTCTGGGACCTGCTCTGGGTCCATCACCAGTTCCGTTATCCCTCTGGGTGAAGAGGTGTCAGAAGGCAGGGTTTCATTTGCGTTCTGGGCACTCTGACTGCGGGTGACAGCACCGATGAAGGCTGTCTCCCCGGGGAATAACCACTCTTCCCCATCAGCCTGACAGGTACTACTGGCTGTGTCACTGTCCGCTGTGACACTGCTCAGCTGCATTTGACCACTGTCCTCGTGGTTCTCATGTCATGTCTGCCTCCATCTCTGTCAGCACAGACACTTGCTACCTTGGGGTCGTCCTCAGCCACGTCACCCTGCCGCGTGGCATGGCTGAGTTCCCCTGTACAAATCTCCACATTATTACCATGCACAACATTTGTAATTACGTTCTGGGTATCCGCATTCGGGTCGCATGACTTATCAACAACATTTGCATCACATGATTTAACAACATTTGCATCACATGACTGATCAACAACATTTGTATCACATGACTTTTTGGATTCGGGAGGATCATCAGGGAGAAATTGTGCAACTAATCGCCCCAGATCAGTCCCCAATAAAACATTGGTTGGTAGATGTTCATCCACCCCCACTTCCCTCAACCCTCTCCCAGCACCCCAGTCGAGGGGAATCAGGGCCATTGGGAAGGAGTGGTGGACACCCCCCGCCAAGGCGACAGTCAGGAGTTTTCCCGGGATAAAGTTTTCAGGGGGTACCAGTTCAGGGCGGACCAGTGTTCTGTCGGCCCAGTGTCCTTGAGCCCCACAGTGGGGGTTCCGCCTACGGTGACGGGGTGTAGGTTTTCGCAGGCCCTACCACCCGCCTTCCTTGCCAAAAGGACAGTTCCAGTGGGCCCTTGGGCCTTGGATGTGGGGTTCCTCTTCTGCCTCTCTGGGCAACCAGAGCTGAGGTGTCCAGGCAGGTTGCAGGAAAAACACCTGCGAGTGTCAGAGGTGGGCCGGGCACTGGTGGATGAAACAGGACCTACGGGGAGGTCGGCTGGTAGGGGCAGGGGTGGTTGTAGTTGTCATCTTACCCCCTTTCCAGCTAGTGGTGGACGGCTTCCGCACCTCCGATGCACGGTTGGCCACATAGGCGTCGGCAATCTGGGCTGCTTTTGAGGCCTCCTTGGGCTCTCGGTCCATAACAAACTGTCGAACCTCACAGGACAGACATGTAGGAGTTGGTCCTTCACCATGAGGTCCTTTAACTCCTCAAAGGTTGTAACGGACAGTCCTTGGATCCACTGGTCAAAGGTGCGCTGGAGCCCACCCTCCAAATCGCTGTAGCTGTCATGAGGTCCGAGCTGGAGGGTCCGGAATTTTTTTCGGTACACCTCCGGAGTCAGCTGATACTTCCGTACTAGGGCCTGCTTTATGGCCCCATAGTCTCCACTCTGCTCTTGAGGGAGACTGGCAAACGCGTCCAGGGCCTTGCCTCGCAGCCCTGGGGTTAAGTATTGTGCCCATTGTGTTGAGGGCAACTGGTACTGCAAGCAAGTCTTTTCAAATCCCGTCAGAAAGCTGTCCAAATTCCCGTCCTTTTCCATCACAGGAAAGTGCTCCGGTCGGGCTTAAAGCTGCTGGCATTATTGGACTCACCGTTTAGTGAGGAAGATGTCTGCTGCCGGGCTTTGAGGACATTCAATCCATGGTCTCTCTGGGCTTGGCGCTCTCGCTCGGCTCGCTCAGCCTCTCGCTCGGCTCTCTCAGCCTGAGCCTGGCGCTCAGCTCTCTCAGCCTGGGCCTGGCGCTCGGCTCTCTCAGCCTCTCGATATTGCTGAATGAGGTCCAGCCGTCCCTGCCGGTCCTCGGCAGTGAACTGTTGTAGGGCCATTTGCAGGTAGGAGTCCATGTTGCCCTGGTCACTGCTCTGGCTCGCAGTTGATGGTGGGGATTCTGCAGCAGTCCCATCCTGGGCTTGCTTGCCTCCCCTTCTTCAGCACTGGGGGAATGAACGTGCTCTGCGTCCCATTGTAAAAGTTCTTTAATGAGGTCCTGCCTCGTTTTGCCATGGCCATCAATCAACTTGGATCTGCAGAGTGCAGAAGAACTTCCTTCTTCTGCTGATTGTACCAGGCTTCTGACACAGCCTCCATAATTGCCAAATAAAAGATAGGATAGAAAACAAGAGAGAAGGGAGGGGGTAACTGCTACACGTACAGTATTGTTCCAGGTATATTTAAACACTGAGTTCGATCCTCCAAAACTTTTGCAAGTTTTTAGTGAAAGGGATGATTGCTCAAACCAGATCACTAATGCTTTATATATCCCACCGCTTGCCACCAATTTGTCACGAACAGCCGGGAAGTCCCTCAGAAATCCGCAGCTGTTCACTGATTCGTTACACACGACTACTCTCTAGCGCCCCCCTTGTCTGCAGGCCACTTTTGGTACTGCAGGACAATGCATAAGATGAGGCTGCTGAGCTGATAATGCCAAATATTGGAGGTCTCACAGCAAGGGTAAATGTATATCTCTGATTCCTGCTAATGGAATATTTATATACCTCGGTACCCTTAATGATAGCACTCCAATAATTCTATGCAATAACAATTACGCTGCCACCACCCAGACTTTCTACAGGTAGCTGGGAACCCGTTTCAGATAGCATAAGGCCCTTCGGGGTTTTGGATTCGTATATAAAGCATAAGGAAAGAAACTCTTAAATTTTTATATATTTAATCCGAAAATAGGCAGTGTTTAAAGAATATACAAGAAGTTACAAAAGGAACAATACACATTACGGCATAACAGTTACATTAAAATAAAAGGTATAAACATGAAACTTACTAAGCTTCTGCCATAGAAGTGACGTCTGCTTATGGAGGGAGGGAGCTCCAAGAGATGTTAGAATCGGCCAGCATCACCCTTCATGATGCCCTCCTCGTGCTGACTGCCCCCCAGAACGAAGCTGTTCCTATTATACATTAGGTAGCCCCCCCTTACTCTGTGACATCATTTTATGGTCTCTTGTGGGCTGTGCTCTGATGTTCACAGAGTTCCATAATTCTAGGGTTTTTCATATCTTTGCTCCTGGGTCACACAGGTGAAAGATATTAGCGTCATATTTAATATCTCGATTTTACAGTTACATTAATACCAAACACAACGCCTCTAGCACAATTTTAGTGGCCAATACTAATTGGTCAAGATTCTGACGATCTCCCCGTCAGGTGAGACGGTGCGCTGGGTTCCGCACGACGCAGGGATTCTGGCAATGTGTTTTTCATCTTTCTAGCATTAAAGTTGCACTTCAAAACCTGCTTTGGGAGTTTTCCCGCCAATATTACAAAGAATTGTCTTTCTCTGCAGCTTTTGGCTTTTCTTCTACCATCACCCAAAGTCATAAATACCTTAAGCTTCCAGGCCAATCAGATAATCGTCATGACGATCTCTGGCTGATGGTGGACAGGAGGGGGATGGAGACCCTTCAATAGTTCTACATGACATATGGGCTGAAAGTGCACACTCCCAGCTGCAATATGAGTTTTCACATCCAAATCGGAGAAAGGGTTTAGGAATCATAGCTCTGTAATGCATAGCCTCCTCTTTTTCAAGGGACCAAAAGTAATTGGACAAGGGACTCTAAGGGCTTCAATTAACTCTGAAGGCGTCTCCCTTGTTAACCTGTAATCAATGAAGTAGTTAAAAGGTCTGGGGTTGATTACAGGTGTGTGGTTTTGCATTTGGAAGCTGTTGCTGTGACCAGACAACATGCGGTCTAAGGAACTCTCAATTGAGGGGAAGCAGAACATCCTGAGGCTGAAAAAAAAGAAAAAATCCATCAGAGAGATAGCAGACATGCTTGGAGTAGCAAAATCAA
>NC_134356.1:608737195-608744695 GCF_048569485.1 Anomaloglossus baeobatrachus | reverse complement strand
AGGGATTCTGGCAATGTGTTTTTCATCTTTCTAGCATTAAAGTCGCACTTCAAAACCTGCTTTGGGAGTTTTCCCGCCAATATTACAAAGAATTGTCTTTCTCTGCAGCTTTTGGCTTTAGTTCTACCATCACCCAAAGTCATAAATACCTTAAGCTTCCAGGCCAATCAGATAATCGCCATGACGACCTGTGGCTGGAGAAGAAGAGGGGGATGAAGTCCTTTCAACAGCTCTACATGACACCTCCCCTCTTTTTGAGGTAGCATGGGAGATTGATTTGCCAATCGTCTCCTAAGCCTACCTCGCTGGCATCCCCCTGCCGGGACAGCCCATCAGCGTTGCCATGCTCAACACCCTTCCTGTGTTGAATGGTAAAGTCATACTGCTGTAGTGCCAAGCTCCACCGCAGTAGCTTACCATTGTCGCCGGCCACCCGATGTAGCCAGCTGAGAGGGTTGTGGTCTGTCACTATGGTGAAGTTGCGTCCATATAGGTAGGGCTGCAGTTTCCGCAGGGCCCACACTATAGAGAGGCACTCCTTCTCCACAGTGGCGTAGGCCACTTCCCGGGATAAGAGCTTGCGGCTGAGAAACATCACCGGATGCTCTTCTCCCTTCCCATTTACCTGGCTGAGTACTGCACCAAGGCCAAACGCACTGGCATCTGTCTGAACTATGAACCGTCGGGTGAAGTCCGGAGCTTGTAGGATTGGGGAACTGGCGAGGGCAGCTTTTAGTGCCCTGAAGGACCGTTCACAGTCATCTGTCCAGGTGACTACTTGCGGTAGCTTCTTTTTGGTGAGGTCCGTCAACGGCTTAGCAAGAGCACTATAGTTAGGAACGAACTTCCTATAGTACCCTGCCGTACCCAAGAAGGACATCACCTGCTTCTTTGACTTGGGGGTAGGCCAGGAGGTGATGGCATCAACCTTCCCTGGCTCTGGTTTCAGGGTCCCGCCACCCACTCTGTGTCCAAGGTACTGTACCTCAGTCATGCTGATCTGACACTTCCCTGGCTTTATAGTAAGACCAGCGCTTTGGATCCGCCTGAGCACCTGCTCCAGGTGCCCCAGGTGTTCCTCCCAAGTGGGACTAAAGATGGCAATGTCATCCAGGTAAGCTACTGCAAACCCTCCTAGTCCCTCGAGCAGCTGGTCGACCAATCGCTGGAAAGTGGCAGGAGCATTTCTCATGCCAAAGGGCATGACGAGGGATTCATACAGCCCGAATGGGGTGATGAAGGCGGACCTTTCCTGTGCTTCCTTGGACATAGGAATCTGCCAGTACCCTCGACTCAGGTCCATGATGGTCAGGTACTGGGCCCCGGCTAAGCAATCCAGTAACTCGTCGATGCGTGGCATTGGGTACGCATCGGGTGCTGTGATTGCATTTAGCCTCCTGTAGTCCACACAAAACCGGGTTGTCCGGTCCTTTTTTGGAACCAAGACTACAGGCGAGGCCCATGCACTTTTGGACCTCTGGATCACTCCCAGGACTAGCATTTCATCGATCTCCCTTTTTATGTCCTTTTGTACCTCTAGGGAGACACGGTATGGGGGTTGACGAACTGGGGAATGACTCCCTGTGTCCACCTGGTGGGTGGCTAGGGATGTCTTCCCTGGGACATTCGTGAAGGTCATCAGGTAGGGCCGGAATACCTCCCGCAGCTGGGACTTTTGGTCCAAGGATAGCTGTGGGTTGAATGCCGCCTCCTCGATAGACCCTCCATCCCGGGCTGAGGCGAGCAAGTCCACCAAGACTTCACTTTCGCCTTCCTCGGGAAGACTACACACAGGAAGAGCAAAGGCTTCCCTGTCATGATGAGCTTTCATCATGTTGACATGGAAGACCTTTTGCCTCTTCCTGGCATGGTCGATGGTGACCACATAGTTTACGTCATTGAGGCGCTGATGCACCAGGTATGGACCCTCCCAGGCCGCCTGAAGCTTGTTCTGGGTCATTGGGACTAGGACCCACACCTTCTGACCCACTTCGTACACCCGCTCTCGAGCGTGTTGGTCGTACCATCGCTTCTGGCTGGCCTGGGCTTGCGCCATATTCTCATGCACCATCTGCGTCATTGACTGCATTTTGTCACGGAGCCGAATGACATACTCCACAACGGACACTTCTGGGGAATTCAGTTCCTCTTCCCAGGATTCCCTTACCAGACCAAGAGGCCCCCGGACTCGTCTGCCATACAGGAGCTCGAAGGGGGAAAACCCCGTTGAGGCCTGTGGTACCTCTCTGTAGGCAAACAGCAGGTGTGAGAGATACCGCTCCCAGTCGCGTCCATGTGACTCAACCAGCATCTTAAGCATCTGCTTAAGTGTACCATTAAATCGCTCACACAAACCATTGGTCTGTGGGTGATAAGCGCTTGATATCAGATGCCGCACCTGCATTTTCTTACAGAGAGCCTCCATTAGACGAGACATGAACTGAGTCCCCTGGTCGGTAAGCATCTCCCTGGGAAATCCTACTCGGGAGAATATGGTCAAGAGGGCATCTGCCACCTTATCGGCTCTAACTGAGGACAGAGCCACTGCCTCCGGATACCGGGTAGCATAGTCTACCACAGTAAGGACGAACCGTTTTCCAGAGCTGCTGGGGACGGCCAGAGGCCCGACAATGTCCACAGCGACCCTCTGGAAAGGCTCCTCTATCACCGGCAAAGAGATCAGGGGAGCTTTGGGAGCAGGCCCTGACTTTCCCACTCTTTGACATGTGATACAGGAGCGGCAGTAGTTGGCAACATCTGTCCCCATTTTGGGCCAATAGAAGTGGTGAGACAGCCGGGCCTTGGTTTTGCTAACCCCCAAGTGTCCGGCGAGTGGGATCTCATGGGCAATCCGCAGCAACTCACTCCTAAAGCGGTGAGGCACCACCAGCTGTTTTTCCTTCAGCCACTCTTGTTGGGGGTTACAGGGAATTGTCTCCCGGTACAACTTTCCCTGGTCCCAGAATACCCTCTCCTTATCGGTCTCGGAGGAGGGCTTCTCTGCGAGGTCCCTTAACGTCTCTAGACTGGCATCAGTTCGTAGAGCCACCTGAAACTCTTGGCTAGAGGCAGCCAAAAGTGACGTTAAGGTTCCAACCTCACCAGGACCCTCTGGGACCTGCTCTGGGTCCGTAACCAGTTCCGTTATCCCTCTGGGTGAAGAGGTGTCAGCAGGCAAGGTTTCATTTGCGTTCTGGGCACTCTGACTGCGGGTGACAGCACCGATGAAGGCTGTCTCCCCGGGGAATAACCACTCTTCCCCATCAGCCTGACAGGTACTACTGGCTGTGTCACTGTCCGCTGTGACACTGCTCAGCTGCATTTGACCACTGTCCTCGTGGTTCTCATGTCTGCCTCCATCTCTGTCAGCACAGACACTTGCTACCTTGGGGTTGTCCTCAGCCACGTCACCCTGCCGCGTGGCATGGCTGAGTTCCCCTGTACAAATCTCCACTTTATTACCATGCACAACATTTGTAATTACGTTCTGGGTATCCGCATTCGGGTCGCATGACTTATCAACAACATTTGCATCACATGATTTAACAACATTTGCATCACATGACTGATCAACAACATTTGTATCACATGACTTTTTGGATTCGGGAGGATCATCAGGGAGAAATTGTGCGACTAATCGCCCCAGATCAGTCCCCAATAAAACATTGGTTGGTAGATGTTCATCCACCCCCACTTCCCTCCACCCTCTCCCAGCACCCCAGTCGAGGGGAATCAGGGCCATTGGGAAGGAGTGGTGGACACCCCCCGCCAAGGCGACAGTCAGGAGTTTTCCCGGGATAAAGTTTTCAGGGGGTACCAGTTCAGGGCGGACCAGTGTTCTGTCGGCCCCAGTGTCCTTGAGCCCCACAGTGGGGGTTCCGCCTACGGTGACGGGGTGTAGGTTTTCGCAGGCCCTACCACCCGCCTTCCTTGCCAAAAGGACAGTTCCAGTGGGCCCTTGGGCCTTGGATGTGGGGTTCCTCTTCTGCCTCTCTGGGCAACCAGAGCTGAGGTGTCCAGGCAGGTTGCAGGAAAAACACCTGCGAGTGTCAGAGGTGGGCCGGGCACTGGTGGATGAAACAGGACCTACGGGAGGTCGGCTGGTAGGGGCAGGGGTGGTTGTAGTTGTCATCTTACCCCCTTTCCAGCTAGTGGTGGACGGCTTCCGCACCTCCGATGCACGGTTGGCCACATAGGCGTCGGCAATCTGGGCTGCTTTTGAGGCCTCCTTGGGCTCTCGGTCCATAACAAACTGTCGAACCTCCACAGGACAGACATGTAGGAGTTGGTCCTTCACCATGAGGTCCTTTAACTCCTCAAAGGTTGTAACGGACAGTCCTTGGATCCACTGGTCAAAGGTGCGCTGGAGCCCACCCTCCAAATCGCTGTAGCTGTCATGAGGTCCGAGCTGGAGGGTCCGGAATTTTTTTCGGTACACCTCCGGAGTCAGCTGATACTTCCGTACTAGGGCCTGCTTTATGGCCCCATAGTCTCCACTCTGCTCTTGAGGGAGACTGGCAAACGCGTCCAGGGCCTTGCCTCGCAGCCCTGGGGTTAAGTATTGTGCCCATTGTGTTGAGGGCAACTGGTACTGCAAGCAAGTCTTTTCAAATCCCCTCAGAAAGGTGTCCAAATCCCCGTCTTTTTCCATCACAAGAAAGTGCTCCGGTCGGGGCTTAAAGCTGCTGGCATTATTGGACTCACCGTTTAGTGAGGAAGATGTCTGCTGCCGGGCTTTGAGGATATTCAATTCATGGTCTCTCTGGGCTTGGCGCTCTCGCTCGGCTCTCTCAGCCTCTCGCTCGGCCTGAGCCTGGCGCTCGGCTCTCTCAGCCTCTCGCTCGGCTCTCTCAGCCTCTCGATATTGCTGAATGAGGCTTAGCCGTCCCTGCCGGTCATCTGCAGCGAATTGTTGTAGAGCCATCTTCAGGAAAGAGTCCATGTTGCCCCGGTCACTGCTCTGGCTTGCAGTTGATGGTGGGGACTCTGCAGAAGCACTATCCTGGGCTTGGCTTGCCTCCTCTTCTCCAGCACTGGGAGAATGAACGTGCTCTGCGTCCCATTGTAAAAGTTCTTTAATGAGGTCTTGCCTCGTTTTGCCATGGCCATCAATCAACTTGGATCTGCAGAGTGCAGCAAGAACTTCCTTCTTCTGCTGATTGTACCAGGCTTCTGACACAGCATCCATAATTGCCAAATAAAAGATAGGATAGAAAACAAGAGAGAAGGGGAGGGGGTAACTGCTACACGTACAGTATTGTTCCAGGTATATTTAAACACTGAGTTCAATCCTCAAAACTTTTGCAAGTTTTTAGTGAAAGGTATGATTGCTCAAACCAGATCACTAATGCTTTATATATCCCACCGCTTGCCACCAATTTGTCACGAACAGCCGGGGAAGTCCCTCAGAAATCCGCAGCTGTTCACTGATTTGTTACACACGACTACTCTCTAGCGCCCCCTTGTCTGCAGGCCACTTTTGGTACTGCAGGACAATGCATAAGATGAGGCTGCTGAGCTGATAATGCCAAATATTGGAGGTCTCACAGCAAGGGTAAATGTATATCTCTGATTCCTGCTAATGGAATATTTATATACCTCGGTACCCTTAATGATAGCACTCCAATAATTCTATGCAATAACAATTACGCTGCCACCACCCAGACTTTCTACAGGTAGCTGGGAACCCGTTTCAGATAGCATAAGGCCCTTCGGGGTTTTGGATTCGTATATAAAGCATAAGGAAAGAAACTCTTAAATTTTTATATATTTAATCCGAAAATAGGCAGTGTTTAAAGAATATACAGGAATTTACAAAAGGGAACAATACACATTACGGCATAACAGTTACATAAAATAAAAGGTATAAACGTGAAACTTACTAAGCTTGTGCCATAGAAGTGACGTCTGCTTAGGGAGTAGGAGGGAACTCCAAGAGATGTTAGAATCGGCCAGCATCACCCTTCATGATGCCCTCCTCGTGCTGACTGAGCCCCCAAGACAGGAACTGTCTCTTATGCTCTTGCTAGCCCCCCTTGCCTGTGACATCATTTTACAGTCACTTGTGGGCTGGGCTTGAGATGGTCACAAAGTTCCATAATTCTAGGGTTTTTCATATCTTTGCCCCTGGGTCACACAGGTGAAAGATATTAGCGTCATATTTAATATCTCGATTTTACAGTTACATTGATACCAAACACAACGCCTCTAGCACAATTTTACTGGCCAATACTAATTTGTCGTGATTCCGTCGATCTCCTCGTCAGGTGAGACGGTGCGCTGGGTTCCGCACGACGCAGGGATTCTGGCAATGTGTTTTTCATCTTTCTAGCATTAAAGTCGCACTTCAAAACTGCTTTGGGAGTTTTCCCGCCAATATTACAAAGAATTGTCTTTCTCTGAAGCTTTTGGCTTTAGTTCTACCATCACCCAAAGTCATAAATACCTTAAGCTTCCAGGCCAATCAGATAATCGCCATGACGACCTGTGGCTGGTGAAGAAGAGGGGGATGAAGTCCTTTCAACAGCTCTACATGACAATATACATATATATATATATGTGTGTATATATCTATATATATAATTGCCTTATTCTGTCTGTCTGTCTGTCTGTCATGCTCCGAAATTGTGTCCTTACGGTGACACAAAGCTGATTGGCCGCTGGGCTCGCCATGGCCCCGCCCCCCCACACGGATTGGCCTCTCGCCCCGGCTCTCTGCAGGCCCCCGCCCCCCTCACGCAATCCACGCTCGCTCTGGCCCAACTGACACGGAGCCCCGATTCCCAGGTGAGTACACACACACATCAGATCACACTCACTCTCACACTCACATCCACACATCACAACATGCTGGGATATCTCTTAGTTACCCGATGTGTATCATAGTTAACAGTGTACAGCGGCTCACACTCACTCTCACACACACCTCACACACACATCACACACACATCACATCGCATCCACACATCAAGGTCCTGCAGCGCCGGAAAATACAGACACATAACAGCACACACATAACAGCACACACATACACACACACAAATCAGATCACACTCACACACACACACACATCACATCGCATCCACATACTCACAACATCCTGGGATATCGCTTGCTTCTCGGCCTCGATACTGTGCTGTTGTGATCTTCCAGGACCTGCCGGAGGATCACATGGCCAGAAGCATGTGATATCCCCGGATGTTGTGAGTATAAGCGCGTATGTGCGATATCGTCAGTGTCTGTGTGTGTGAGTGGATGCGATCGGGTGTGTGTGAGTGTATGCGATCGGGTGTGTGTGAGTGGATGCCATCGGGTGTGTGTGAGTGGATGCCATCGGGTGTGTGTGAGTGGATGCGATCGGGTGTGTGTGAGTGGATGCGATCGGGTGTGTGTGAGTGGATGCGATCGGGTGTGTGTGAGTGGATGCGATCGGGTGTGTGAGTGTCGGCAGAGGAGCACGGCGTGCTGGAGGAGGCTGGGAGCAGAGAGGCTGATCATGGG
>NC_134356.1:608724695-608732195 GCF_048569485.1 Anomaloglossus baeobatrachus | reverse complement strand
GAGCCAGATGTTGCCATTTTGGATATGGGTATCAGTCTTTTTCTTGCTCTTTGTGTCCATGTGGCTCCATATTTCCCAGAAGGAGTTGTCTTGGAGGGCGTCTTGGAGTTGGCTAATGTGTGTGTATATATATATGTGTGTGTATATATGTGTGTGTATATATGTGTGTGTATATATGTGTGTATATATATATATATATATATATATATATATATATATATATATATATATATATATATATATATATATATATATATATATATATATATATATATATATATATATATATATATATATATATGTATATGTATATATGTATATGTATATATGTATATATGTATATATGTATATATGTATATGTGCATGTGTGTGTGTGTGTGTGTATATATACATATATACATCAGCCTCTCTCCTCCCAGCCTCCTTCCTCCCAGCCTCCCTCTCCCAGCCTCCCTCAGCATCAGCCTTCCGCTCCCAGTCTCCCCCAGCATCAGCCTCCCCAAGCATCAGCCTCCACCAGCATCAGCCTCTCTCCTTCCAGCCTCCCCCAGCATCAGCCTCTCTCCTTCCAGCCTCCCTCAGCATCAGCCTCCCGTTCCCAGTCTTCCCCAGGATCAGCCTCTCTCCTCCCAGCCTCCTTCCTCCCAGCCTCCCTCAGCATCAGCCTTCCCCTCCCAGTCTCCCCCAGCATCAGCCTCCCCAAGCATCAGCCTCCACCAGCATTAGCCTCTCTCCTTCCAGCCTCCCCCAGCATCAGCCTCCCCATGCATCAGCCTCTCTCCTTCCAGCCTCTCTCCTTCCAGCCTCCCCCAGCATCAGCCTCCCCTTCCCAGCCTTCCCCAGGATCAGCCTCTCTCCTCCCAGCCTCCTTCCTCCCAGCGTCCCTCTCCCAGCCTCCCTCAGCATCAGCCTTCCGCTCCCAGCCTCCCCAAGCATCAGCCTCCACCAGCATCAGCCTCCCTCGTCCCAGCCTCCCCCACCATCAGCCTCTCTCCTCCCAGCCTTCCCCATGATCAGCCTCTCTGCTCCCAGCCTCCTCCAGCACGCCGTGCTCCTCTGCCGACACTCACACACCCGATCGCATCCACTCACACACACCCGATCGCATCCACTCACACACACCCGATCGCATCCACTCACACACACCCGATCGCATCCACTCACACACACCCGATGGCATCCACTCACACACACCCGATGGCATCCACTCACACACACCCGATCGCATACACTCACACACACCCGATCGCATCCACTCACACACACAGACACTGACGATATCGCACATACGCGCTTATACTCACAACATCCGGGGATATCACATGCTTCTGGCCATGTGATCCTCCGGCAGGTCCTGGAAGATCACAACAGCACAGTATCGAGGCCGAGAAGCAAGCGATATCCCAGGATGTTGTGAGTATGTGGATGCGATGTGATGTGTGTGTGTGTGTGAGTGTGATCTGATTTGTGTGTGTGTATGTGTGTGCTGTTATGTGTGTGCTGTTATGTGTCTGTATTTTCCGGCGCTGCAGGACCTTGATGTGTGGATGCGATGTGATGTGTGTGTGATGTGTGTGTGATGTGTGTGTGAGGTGTGTGTGAGAGTGAGTGTGAGCCGCTGTACACTGTTAACTATGATACACATCGGGTAACTAAGAGATATCCCAGCATGTTGTGATGTGTGGATGTGAGTGTGAGAGTGAGTGTGATCTGATGTGTGTGTGTGTACTCACCTGGGAATCGGGGCTCCGTGTCAGTTGGGCCAGAGCGAGCGTGGATTGCGTGAGGGGGGCGGGGCCTGCAGAGAGCCGGGGCGAGAGGCCAATCCGTGTGGGGGGGCGGGGCCATGGCGAGCCCAGCGGCCAATCAGCTTTGTGTCACCGTAAGGACACAATTTCGGAGCATGACAGACAGATAGACAGACAGACAGACAGACAGAATAAGGCAATTATATATATAGATATATGTATGTGTATATATGTATGTGTATGTGTGTATATATATGTATGTGTATATGTGTATATATATATGTATGGATGTGTATATGTGTATATATATATATATGTATATTGTCAGGAACAGCCGGGGAAGTCCCTCAGAAATCCGCAGCTGTTCACTGATTTGTTACACACGACTACTCTCTAGCGCCCCCCTTGTCTGCAGGCCACTTTTGGTACTGCAGGACAATGCATAAGATGAGGCTGCTGAGCTGATAATGCCAAATATTGGAGGTCTCACAGCAAGGGTAAATGTATATCTCTGATTCCTGCTAATGGAATATTTATATACCTCGGTACCCTTAATGATAGCACTCCAATAATTCTATGCAATAACAATTACGCTGCCACCACCCAGACTTTCTACAGGTAGCTGGGAACCCGTTTCAGATAGCATAAGGCCCTTCGGGGTTTTGGATTCGTATATAAAGCATAAGGAAAGAAACTCTTAAATTTTTATATATTTAATCCGAAAATAGGCAGTGTTTAAAGAATATACAAGAAGTTACAAAAGGGAACAATACACATTACGGCATAACAGTTACATAAAATAAAAGGTATAAACGTGAAACTTACTAAGCTTGTGCCATAGAAGTGACGTCTGCTTATGGAGGGAGGGAGCTCCAAGAGATGTTAGAATCGGCCAGCATCACCCTTCATGATGCCCTCCTCGTGCTGACTGGCCCCCAAGACAGGAACTGTCTCTTATGCTCTTGCTAGCCCCCCTTGCCTGTGACATCATTTTACAGTCACTTGTGGGCTGTGCTCTGATGTTCACAGAGTTCCATAATTCTAGGGTTTTCCATATCTTTGCCCCTGGGTCACACAGGTGAAAGATATTAGCGTCATATTTAATATCTCGATTTTACAGTTACATTGATACCAAACACAACGCCTCTAGCACAATTTTACTGGCCAATACTAATTTGTCGTGATTCCGTCGATCTCCTCGTCAGGTGAGACGGTGCGCTGAGTTCCGCACGACGCAGGGATTCTGGCAATGTGTTTTTCATCTTTCTAGCATTAAAGTTGCACTTCAAAACCTGCTTTGGGAGTTTTCCCGCCAATATTACAAAGAATTGTCTTTCTCTGCAGCTTTTGGCTTTGGTTCTACCATCACCCAAAGTCATAAATACCTTAAGCTTCCAGGCCAATCAGATAATCGTCATGACGATCTCTGGCTGATGGTGGACAGGAGGGGGATGGAGACCCTTCAATAGTTCTACATGACACCTCCCCCTTTTTGAGGTAGCATGGGAGATTGATTTGCCAATCGTCTCCTAAGCCTACCTCGCTGGCATCCCCCTGCCGGGACAGCCCATCAGCGTTGCCATGCTCAACACCCTTCCTGTGTTGAATGGTAAAGTCATACTGCTGTAGTGCCAAGCTCCACCGCAGTAGCTTACCATTGTCGCCGGCCACCCGATGTAGCCAGCTGAGAGGGTTGTGGTCTGTCACTATGGTGAAGTTGCGTCCATATAGGTAGGGCTGCAGTTTCCGCAGGGCCCACACTATAGAGAGGCACTCCTTCTCCACAGTGGCGTAGGCCACTTCCCGGGATAAGAGCTTGCGGCTGAGAAACATCACCGGATGCTCTTCTCCCTTCCCATTTACCTGGCTGAGTACTGCACCAAGGCCAAACGCACTGGCATCTGTCTGAACTATGAACCGTCGGGTGAAGTCCGGGGCTTGTAGGATTGGGGAACTGGCGAGGGCAGCTTTTAGTGCCCTGAAGGACCGTTCACAGTCATCTGTCCAGGTGACTACTTGCGGTAGCTTCTTTTTGGTGAGGTCCGTCAACGGCTTAGCAAGAGCACTATAGTTAGGAACGAACTTCCTATAGTACCCTGCCGTACCCAAGAAGGACATCACCTGCTTCTTTGACTTGGGGGTAGGCCAGGAGGTGATGGCATCAACCTTCCCTGGCTCTGGTTTCAGGGTCCCGCCACCCACTCTGTGTCCAAGGTACTGTACCTCAGTCATGCCGATCTGACACTTCCCTGGCTTTATAGTCAGACCAGCGCTTTGGATCCGCCTGAGCACCTGCTCCAGGTGCCCCAGGTGTTCCTCCCAAGTGGGACTAAAGATGGCAATGTCATCCAGGTAAGCTACTGCAAACCCTCCTAGTCCCTCGAGCAGCTGGTCGACCAATCGCTGGAAAGTGGCAGGAGCATTTCTCATGCCAAAGGGCATGACAAGGGATTCATACAGCCCGAATGGGGTGATGAAGGCGGACCTTTCCTGTGCTTCCTTGGACATAGGAATCTGCCAGTACCCTCGACTCAGGTCCATGATGGTCAGGTACTGGGCCCCGGCTAAGCAATCCAGTAACTCGTCGATGCGTGGCATTGGGTACGCATCGGGTGCTGTGATTGCATTTAGCCTCCTGTAGTCCACACAAAACCGGGTTGTCCGGTCCTTTTTGGGAACCAAGACTACAGGCGAGGCCCATGCACTTTTGGACCTCTGGATCACTCCCAGGACTAGCATTTCATCGATCTCCCTTTTTATGTCCTTTTGTACCTCTAGGGAGACACGGTATGGGGGTTGACGAACTGGGGAATGACTCCCTGTGTCCACCTGGTGGGTGGCTAGGGATGTCTTCCCTGGGACATTCGTGAAGGTCATCAGGTAGGGCCGGAATACCTCCCGCAGCTGGGACTTTTGGTCCAAGGATAGCTGTGGGTTGAATGCCGCCTCCTCGATAGACCCTCCATCCCGGGCTGAGGCGAGCAAGTCCACCAAGACTTCACTTTCGCCTTCCTCGGGAAGACTACACACAGGAAGAGCAAAGGCTTCCCTGTCATGATGAGCTTTCATCATGTTGACATGGAAGACCTTTTGCCTCTTCCTGGCATGGTCGATGGTGACCACATAGTTTACGTCATTGAGGCGCTGATGCACCAGGTATGGACCCTCCCAGGCCGCCTGAAGCTTGTTCTGGGTCATTGGGACCAGGACCCACACCTTCTGACCCACTTCATACACCCGCTCTCGAGCGTGTTGGTCGTACCATCGCTTCTGGCTGGCCTGGGCTTGCGCCATATTCTCATGCACCATCTGCGTCATTGACTGCATTTTGTCACGGAGCCGAATGACATACTCCACAACGGACACTTCTGGGGCATTCAGTTCCTCTTCCCAGGATTCCCTTACCAGACCAAGAGGCCCCCGGACTCGTCTGCCATACAGGAGCTCGAAGGGGGAAAACCCCGTTGAGGCCTGTGGTACCTCTCTGTAGGCAAACAGCAGGTGTGAGAGATACCGCTCCCAGTCGCGTCCATGTGACTCAACCAGCATCTTAAGCATCTGCTTAAGTGTACCATTAAATCGCTCACACAAACCATTGGTCTGTGGGTGATAAACGCTTGATATCAGATGCCGCACCTGCATTTTCTTACAGAGAGCCTCCATTAGACGAGACATGAACTGAGTCCCCTGGTCGGTAAGCATCTCCCTGGGAAATCCTACTCGGGAGAATATGGTCAAGAGGGCATCTGCCACCTTATCGGCTCTAACTGAGGACAGAGCCACTGCCTCCGGATACCGGGTAGCATAGTCTACCACAGTAAGGACGAACCGTTTTCCAGAGCTGCTGGGGACGGCCAGAGGCCCGACAATGTCCACAGCGACCCTCTGGAAAGGCTCCTCTATCACCGGCAAAGAGATCAGGGGAGCTTTGGGAGCAGGCCCTGACTTTCCCACTCTTTGACATGTGATACAGGAGCGGCAGTAGTTGGCAACATCTGTCCCCATTTTGGGCCAATAGAAGTGGTGAGACAGCCGGGCCTTGGTTTTGCTAACCCCCAAGTGTCCGGCGAGTGGGATCTCATGGGCAATCCGCAGCAACTCACTCCTAAAGCGGTGAGGCACCACCAGCTGTTTTTCCTTCAGCCACTCTTGTTGGGGGTTACAGGGAATTGTCTCCCGGTACAACTTTCCCTGGTCCCAGAATACCCTCTCCTTATCGGTCTCGGAGGAGGGCTTCTCTGCGAGGTCCCTTAACGTCTCTAGACTGGCATCAGTTCGTAGAGCCACCTGAAACTCTTGGCTAGAGGCAGCCAAAAGTGACGTTAAGGTTCCAACCTCACCGGGACCCTCTGGGACCTGCTCTGGGTCCATCACCAGTTCCGTTATCCCTCTGGGTGAAGAGGTGTCAGCAGGCAAGGTTTCATTTGCGTTCTGGGCACTCTGACTGCGGGTGACAGCACCGATGAAGGCTGTCTCCCCGGGGAATAACCACTCTTCCCCATCAGCCTGACAGGTACTACTGGCTGTGTCACTGTCCGCTGTGACACTGCTCAGCTGCATTTGACCACTGTCCTCGTGGTTCTCATGTCTGCCTCCATCTCTGTCAGCACAGACACTTGCTACCTTGGGGTCGTCCTCAGCCACGTCACCCTGCCGCGTGGCATGGCTGAGTTCCCCTGTACAAATCTCCACATTATTACCATGCACAACATTTGTAATCACGTTCTGGATATCCGCATTCGGGTCGCATGACTTATCAACAACATTTGCATCACATGATTTAACAACATTTGCATCACATGACTGATCCACAACATTTGTATCACATGATTTAACAACATTTGCATCACATGACTGATCAACAACATTTGTATCACCTGACTTTTTGGATTCGGGAGGATCATCAGGGAGAAATTGTGCAACTAATCGCCCCAGATCAGTCCCCAATAAAACATTGGTTGGTAGATGTTCATCCACCCCCACTTCCCTCCACCCTCTCCCAGCACCCCAGTCGAGGGGAATCAGGGCCATTGGGAAGGAGTGGTGGACACCCCCCGCCAAGGCGACAGTCAGGAGTTTTCCCGGGATAAAGTTTTCAGGGGGTACCAGTTCAGGGCGGACCAGTGTTCTGTCGGCCCCAGTGTCCTTGAGCCCCACAGTGGGGGTTCCGCCTACGGTGACGGGGTGTAGGTTTTCGCAGGCCCTACCACCCGCCTTCCTTGCCAAAAGGACAGTTCCAGTGGGCCCTTGGGCCTTGGATGTGGGGTTCCTCTTCTGCCTCTCTGGGCAACCAGAGCTGAGGTGTCCAGGCAGGTTGCAGGAAAAACACCTGCGAGTGTCAGAGGTGGGCCGGGCACTGGTGGATGAAACAGGACCTACGGGAGGTCGGCTGGTAGGGGCAGGGGTGGTTGTAGTTGTCATCTTACCCCCTTTCCAGCTAGTGGTGGACGGCTTCCGCACCTCCGATGCACGGTTGGCCACATAGGCGTCGGCAATCTGGGCTGCTTTTGAGGCCTCCTTGGGCTCTCGGTCCATAACAAACTGTCGAACCTCCACAGGACAGACATGTAGGAGTTGGTCCTTCACCATGAGGTCCTTTAACTCCTCAAAGGTTGTAACGGACAGTCCTTGGATCCACTGGTCAAAGGTGCGCTGGAGCCCACCCTCCAAATCGCTGTAGCTGTCATGAGGTCCGAGCTGGAGGGTCCGGAATTTTTTTCGGTACACCTCCGGAGTCAGCTGATACTTCCGT
>NC_134356.1:608712195-608717195 GCF_048569485.1 Anomaloglossus baeobatrachus | reverse complement strand
GGCCAGGAGGTGATGGCATCAACCTTCCCTGGCTCTGGTTTCAGGGTCCCGCCACCCACTCTGTGTCCAAGGTACTGTACCTCAGTCATGCCGATCTGACACTTCCCTGGCTTTATAGTCAGACCAGCGCTTTGGATCCGCCTGAGCACCTGTTCCAGGTGCCCCAGGTGTTCCTCCCAGGTGGGACTAAAGATGGCAATGTCATCCAGGTAAGCTACTGCAAACCCTCCTAGTCCCTCGAGCAGCTGGTCGACCAATCGCTGGAAAGTGGCAGGAGCATTTCTCATGCCAAAGGGCATGACAAGGGATTCATACAGCCCGAATGGGGTGATGAAGGCGGACCTTTCCTGTGCTTCCTTGGACATAGGAATCTGCCAGTACCCTCGACTCAGGTCCATGATGGTCAGGTACTGGGCCCCGGCTAAGCAATCCAGTAACTCGTCGATGCGTGGCATTGGGTACGCATCGGGTGCTGTGATTGCATTTAGCCTCCTGTAGTCCACACAAAACCGGGTTGTCCGGTCCTTTTTGGGAACCAAGACTACAGGCGAGGCCCATGCACTTTTGGACCTCTGGATCACTCCCAGGACTAGCATTTCATCGATCTCCCTTTTTATGTCCTTTTGTACCTCTAGGGAGACACGGTATGGGGGTTGACGAACTGGGGAATGACTCCCTGTGTCCACCTGGTGGGTGGCTAGGGATGTCTTCCCTGGGACATTCGTGAAGGTCATCAGGTAGGGCCGGAATACCTCCCGCAGCTGGGACTTTTGGTCCAAGGATAGCTGTGGGTTGAATGCCGCCTCCTCGATAGACCCTCCATCCCGGGCTGAGGCGAGCAAGTCCACCAAGACTTCACTTTCGCCTTCCTCGGGAAGACTACACACAGGAAGAGCAAAGGCTTCCCTGTCATGATGAGCTTTCATCATGTTGACATGGAAGACCTTTTGCCTCTTCCTGGCATGGTCGATGGTGACCACATAGTTTACGTCATTGAGGCGCTGATGCACCAGGTATGGACCCTCCCAGGCCGCCTGAAGCTTGTTCTGGGTCATTGGGACCAGGACCCACACCTTCTGACCCACTTCATACACCCGCTCTCGAGCGTGTTGGTCGTACCATCGCTTCTGGCTGGCCTGGGCTTGCGCCATATTCTCATGCACCATCTGCGTCATCGACTGCATCTTGTCACGGAGCCGAATGACATACTCCACAACGGACACTTCTGGGGAATTCAGTTCCTCTTCCCAGGATTCCCTTACCAGACCAAGAGGCCCCCGGACTCGTCTGCCATACAGGAGCTCGAAGGGGGAAAACCCCGTTGAGGCCTGTGGTACCTCTCTGTAGGCAAACAGCAGGTGTGAGAGATACCGCTCCCAGTCGCGTCCATGTGACTCAACCAGCATCTTAAGCATCTGCTTAAGTGTACCATTAAATCGCTCACACAAACCATTGGTCTGTGGGTGATAAGCGCTTGATATCAGATGCCGCACCTGCATTTTCTTACAGAGAGCCTCCATTAGACGAGACATGAACTGAGTCCCCTGGTCGGTAAGCATCTCCCTGGGAAATCCTACTCGGGAGAATATGGTCAAGAGGGCATCTGCCACCTTATCGGCTCTAACTGAGGACAGAGCCACTGCCTCCGGATACCGGGTAGCATAGTCTACCACAGTAAGGACGAACCGTTTTCCAGAGCTGCTGGGGACGGCCAGAGGCCCGACAATGTCCACAGCGACCCTCTGGAAAGGCTCCTCTATCACCGGCAAAGAGATCAGGGGAGCTTTGGGAGCAGGCCCTGACTTTCCCACTCTTTGACATGTGATGCAGGAGCGGCAGTAGTTGGCAACATCTGTCCCCATTTTGGGCCAATAGAAGTGGTGAGACAGCCGGGCCTTGGTTTTGCTAACCCCCAAGTGTCCGGCGAGTGGGATCTCATGGGCAATCCGCAGCAACTCACTCCTAAAGCGGTGAGGCACCACCAGCTGTTTTTCCTTCAGCCACTCTTGTTGGGGGTTACAGGGAATTGTCTCCCGGTACAACTTTCCCTGGTCCCAGAATACCTTCTCCTTATCGGTCTCGGAAGAGGGCTTCTCTGCGAGGTCCCTTAACGTCTTTAGACTGGCATCAGTTCGTAGAGCCACCTGAAACTCTTGGCTAGAAGCAGCCAAAAGTGACGTTAAGGTTCCAACCTCACCAGGACCCTCTGGGACCTGCTCTGGGTCCGTAACCAGTTCCGTTATCCCTCTGGGTGAAGAGGTGTCAGCAGGCAAGGTTTCATTTGCGTTCTGGGCACTCTGACTGCGGGTGACAGCACCGATGAAGGCTGTCTCCCCGGGGAATAACCACTCTTCCCCATCAGCCTGACAGGTACTACTGGCTGTGTCACTGTCCGCTGTGACACTGCTCAGCTGCATTCGACCACTGTCCTCGTGGTTCTCATGTCTGCCTCCATCTCTGTCAGCACAGACACTTGCTACCTTGGGGTTGTCCTCAGCCACGTCACCCTGCCGCGTGGCATGGCTGAGTTCCCCTGTACAAACCTCCACTTTATTACCATGCACAACATTTGTAATCACGTTCTGGATATCCGCATTCGGGTCGCATGACTTATCAACAACATTTGCATCACATGACTGATCAACAACATTTGTATCACATGACTTTTTGGATTCGGGAGGATCATCAGGGAGAAATTGTGCAACTAATCGCCCCAGATCAGTCCCCAATAAAACATTGGTTGGTAGATGTTCATCCACCCCCACTTCCCTCCACCCTCTCCCAGCACCCCAGTCGAGGGGAATCAGGGCCATTGGGAAGGAGTGGTGGACACCCCCCGCCAAGGCGACAGTCAGGAGTTTTCCCGGGATAAAGTTTTCAGGGGGTACCAGTTCAGGGCGGACCAGTGTTCTGTCGGCCCCAGTGTCCTTGAGCCCCACAGTGGGGGTTCCGCCTACGGTGACGGGGTGTAGGTTTTCGCAGGCCCTACCACCCGCCTTCCTTGCCAAAAGGACAGTTCCAGTGGGCCCTTGGGCCTTGGATGTGGGGTTCCTCTTCTGCCTCTCTGGGCAACCAGAGCTGAGGTGTCCAGGCAGGTTGCAGGAAAAACACCTGCGAGTGTCAGAGGTGGGCCGGGCACTGGTGGATGAAACAGGACCTACGGGAGGTCGGCTGGTAGGGGCAGGGGTGGTTGTAGTTGTCATCTTACCCCCTTTCCAGCTAGTGGTGGACGGCTTCCGCACCTCCGATGCACGGTTGGCCACATAGGCGTCGGCAATCTGGGCTGCTTTTGAGGCCTCCTTGGGCTCTCGGTCCATAACAAACTGTCGAACCTCCACAGGACAGACATGTAGGAGTTGGTCCTTCACCATGAGGTCCTTTAACTCCTCAAAGGTTGTAACGGACAGTCCTTGGATCCACTGGTCAAAGGTGCGCTGGAGCCCACCCTCCAAATCGCTGTAGCTGTCATGAGGTCCGAGCTGGAGGGTCCGGAATTTTTTTCGGTACACCTCCGGAGTCAGCTGATACTTCCGTACTAGGGCCTGCTTTATGGCCCCATAGTCTCCACTCTGCTCTTGAGGGAGACTGGCAAACGCGTCCAGGGCCTTGCCTCGCAGCCCTGGGGTTAAGTATTGTGCCCATTGTGTTGAGGGCAACTGGTACTGCAAGCAAGTCTTTTCAAATCCCCTCAGAAAGGTGTCCAAATCCCCGTCCTTTTCCATCACAAGAAAGTGCTCCGGTCGGGGCTTAAAGCTGCTGGCATTATTGGACTCACCGTTTAGTGAGGAAGATGTCTGCTGCCGGGCTTTGAGGATATTCAATTCATGGTCTCTCTGGGCTTGGCGCTCTCGCTCGGCTCTCTCAGCCTCTCGCTCGGCCTGAGCCTGGCGCTCGGCTCTCTCAGCCTCTCGCTCGGCTCTCTCAGCCTCTCGATATTGCTGAATGAGGCTTAGCCGTCCCTGCCGGTCATCTGCAGCGAATTGTTGTAGAGCCATCTTCAGGAAAGAGTCCATGTTGCCCCGGTCACTGCTCTGGCTTGCAGTTGATGGTGGGGACTCTGCAGAAGCACTATCCTGGGCTTGGCTTGCCTCCTCTTCTCCAGCACTGGGGGAATGAACGTGCTCTGCGTCCCATTGTAAAAGTTCTTTAATGAGGTCTTGCCTCGTTTTGCCATGGCCATCAATCAACTTGGATCTGCAGAGTGCAGCAAGAACTTCCTTCTTCTGCTGATTGTACCAGGCTTCTGACGCAGCATCCATAATTGCCAAATAAAAGATAGGATAGAAAACAAGAGAGAAGGGGAGGGGGTAACTGCTACACGTACAGTATTGTTCCAGGTATATTTAAACACTGAGTTCAATCCTCAAAACTTTTGCAAGTTTTTAGTGAAAGGGATGATTGCTCAAACCAGATCACTAATGCTTTATATATCCCACCGCTGCCACCAATTTGTCACGAACAGCCGGGGAAGTCCCTCAGAAATCCGCAGCTGTTCACTGATTTGTTACACACGACTACTCTCTAGCGCCCCCCCTTGTCTGCAGGCCACTTTTGGTACTGCAGGACAATGCATAAGATGAGGCTGCTGAGCTGATAATGCCAAATATTGGAGGTCTCACAGCAAGGGTAAATGTATATATCCCCGATTCCTGCTAATGGAATATTTATATACCTCGGTACCCTTAATGATAGCACTCCAATAATTCTATGCAATAACAATTACGCTGCCACCACCCAGACTTTCTACAGGTAGCTGGGAACCCGTTTCAGATAGCATAAGGCCCTTCGGGGTTTTGGATTCGTATATAAAGCATAAGGAAAGAAACTCTTAAATTTTTATATATTTAATCCGAAAATAGGCAGTGTTTAAGGAATATACAGGAATTTACAAAAGGGAACAATACACATTACGGCATAACAGTTACATAAAATAAAAGGTATAAACGTGAAACTTACTAAGCTTGTGCCATAGAAGTGACGTCTGCTTAGGGAGTAGGAGG
>NC_134356.1:608667195-608707195 GCF_048569485.1 Anomaloglossus baeobatrachus | reverse complement strand
CTGCCACCCAAGCTCTCTGCTCCTCACCTGTCGAGTCGGCAATGCGTTTTTTGGTGCATTGCGGACAGGTGAATTACTCCCTTTTTCCAAAGAGAAGTCGAGTGGTCTGTCATAATGATGATTCATTTTTGCAAAGGGGTCCTTCACATTTGTGTCTGCAAGTCTAAATCAGACCCAGCCGTGATGGGGGCATGGATTCTGTTATGATATTCCTGAACCAGTTTGCCCATTAACCCTGATTTCGGTTTATTTCTCCTTGCTGTGATTTTTTTCCTTTTTGGCTCATGAAGACTATGCAGGGCACTGCGGCCGCTGCCCCTGACTGCTGAGCCCCTCGCTATATCCTCCCATGGTCACCTCTACCTCCTCCCCACTGTGCAATGCCCCCCGCTGCCCCCCTTCCCTGCTGGGACCTCCTCCAGGGCATATAAGCAGCTTCCGGAGTCCCTCCTTTCACTTACAACAATCTGCCCTCAGGGTGAGCATCGTCGATGGACCCCCTGGAAGCAGCAGTAAGAGAAAGGATCGGACGGGAGGGAGCCGAATGGCTTGCCTCCCTTGTGGGCACCAGCTCCCTCCTGCCGGTTCCCAGCAGCGGTGGGCACAGGTCTTCCAGACCCTCCTGTCCACCAAAGCGTTTAAGCCCCTCAGACACCAGGAGCAGGGCGGCCTGGACCAGAATGTCCGGTCTGCTCTCACCTCCGGCCCCCGATTTTCCCCGGTTCCCCTAGCAGCGCGGGCGCTACCGGCACGAAGCGCACCGCCCCCCAGCCACGGTGCGTCCCCCCAGATGACGCGGCCCCCATGTCACTTACCGTTACATGCGGAGGCTGTGTCACATCCGGTAACCATGGCTGCCGCGTCACTTCCTGTAACGGGGCGACCATGTGATCAAACGTCCCTTCCGGTTTTCGGATCCCGGAACGGAAGTGACGTCACAAAAGAAAAAAGCGCCAAATTTAAAGGGAAATGCAGCCATAAACAAACTGCATTTTCGCCGCAGCGTTCGCATTCATTACAGAGCAAACGTGGTGCCCTGCAGTAGCATCCTGTTTATCCTCCAGCCAGCAATCTCCACCGCCCCCATATATCACATCAGTAGCCATTAACCATGGGAGCATCAGAAAGCAGAAGCTCTCCAGGTGAGGGATCTGCACACTCAGACTCATACCAGGAATGCAGGAACCACCATGGGCACCTTCCCCAAGCTGACCCTAGCAAGAACAGGGAGCACCATGGAGAGGGGGACTCATCATTACCTCTGACACCCCCATGCTCCCACCTACAGCAGGAGCAGAGATAGCCACGAGCGTCACTCACGGCGCTCACGGCATAATCGCCATTCCCGGTCGTCCAACCGCAGCAAGAGGTCATCCCGCAGGAGACACCATACACCATCCAGTACTGCGTCATCCGACTCTCGCTGCAGCCGCTCACCAAGCAGCCCTCCAGGCGAAAGGTTTGCTAACCACCGCCACCACGGCGAACCACTATCACAAGAAGTACCCCAGATGGCGGCGCCAGAGCACCAACCTACAACATCGGCTGGTGAGTACAGCTTTACCAGCGCTTGGGCAGGGGGGACCCATCCAGGGGTAGCGAGGGTAACAGTTCGTACACCATCGGGACTAGTTCTGGTTAACCCCGCATTTGTACAACGCCAAGACGTAGCGCAGCAGCGCCCCGACTTACACAGAGACATGTTCTATTGTGGTGTATCACCGCTAGGAACCCACCTAACCCCGGAAACAGTACAAAAAATTTGGGTTAACGAATATGTGGATATCTGGTTCCTAATATCAGTAGACCAAAACACCGTTGACAAAGAAAGGCGTGGAAATGAACGCCAATTTGCAAAAAAACCCATTGTAGCTGTCACGAACAGGCGGGGAAGTCACTCAGAAATCCGCAGCTGTTCACTGATTTGTTACACACGACTACTCTCTAGCGCCCCCCTTGTCTGCAGGCCACTTTTGGTACTGCAGGACAATGCATAAGATGAGGCTGCTGAGCTGATAATGCCAAATATTGGAGGTCTCACAGCAAGGGTAAATGTATATCTCTGATTCCTGCTAATGGAATATTTATATACCTCGGTACCCTTAATGATAGCACTCCAATAATTCTATGCAATAACAATTACGCTGCCACCACCCAGACTTTCTACAGGTAGCTGGGAACCCGTTTCAGATAGCATAAGGCCCTTCGGGGTTTTGGATTCGTATATAAAGCATAAGGAAAGAAACTCTTAAATTTTTATATATTTAATCCGAAAATAGGCAGTGTTTAAAGAATATACAAGAAGTTACAAAAGGGAACAATACACATTACGGCATAACAGTTACATAAAATAAAAGGTATAAACGTGAAACTTACTAAGCTTGTGCCATAGAAGTGACGTCTGCTTATGGAGGGAGGGAGCTCCAAGAGATGTTAGAATCGGCCAGCATCACCCTTCATGATGCCCTCCTCGTGCTGACTGCCCCCAGAACGAAGCTGTTCCTATTATACATTAGGTAGCCCCCCTTACTCTGTGACATCATTTTATGGTCTCTTGTGGGCTGTGCTCTGATGTTCACAGAGTTCCATAATTCTAGGGTTTTTCATATCTTTGCTCCTGGGTCACACAGGTGAAAGATATTAGCGTCATATTTAATATCTCGATTTTACAGTTACATTGATACCAAACACAACGCCTCTAGCACAATTTTAGTGGCCAATACTAATTGGTCAAGATTCTGACGATCTCCCCGTCAGGTGAGACGGTGCGCTGGGTTCCGCACGACGCAGGGATTCTGGCAATGTGTTTTTCATCTTTCTAGCATTAAAGTTGCACTTCAAAACCTGCTTTGGGAGTTTTCCCGCCAATATTACAAAGAATTGTCTTTCTCTGCAGCTTTTGGCTTTTCTTCTACCATCACCCAAAGTCATAAATACCTTAAGCTTCCAGGCCAATCAGATAATCGTCATGACGATCTCTGGCTGATGGTGGACAGGAGGGGGATGGAGACCCTTCAATAGTTCTACATGACACCTCCCCCTTTTTGAGGTAGCATGGGAGATTGATTTGCCAATCGTCTCCTAAGCCTACCTCGCTGGCATCCCCCTGCCGGGACAGCCCATCAGCGTTGCCATGCTCAACACCCTTCCTGTGTTGAATGGTAAAGTCATACTGCTGTAGTGCCAAGCTCCACCGCAGTAGCTTACCATTGTCGCCGGCCACCCGATGTAGCCAGCTGAGAGGGTTGTGGTCTGTCACTATGGTGAAGTTGCGTCCATATAGGTAGGGCTGCAGTTTCCGCAGGGCCCACACTATAGAGAGGCACTCCTTCTCCACAGTGGCGTAGGCCACTTCCCGGGGTAAGAGCTTGCGGCTGAGAAACATCACCGGATGCTCTTCTCCCTTCCCATTTACCTGGCTGAGTACTGCACCAAGGCCAAACGCACTGGCATCTGTCTGAACTATGAACCGTCGGGTGAAGTCCGGGGCTTGTAGGATTGGGGAACTGGCGAGGGCAGCTTTTAGTGCCCTGAAGGACCGTTCACAGTCATCTGTCCAGGTGACTACTTGCGGTAGCTTCTTTTTGGTGAGGTCCGTCAACGGCTTAGCAAGAGCACTATAGTTAGGAACGAACTTCCTATAGTACCCTGCCGTACCCAAGAAGGACATCACCTGCTTCTTTGACTTGGGGGTAGGCCAGGAGGTGATGGCATCAACCTTCCCTGGCTCTGGTTTCAGGGTCCCGCCACCCACTCTGTGTCCAAGGTACTGTACCTCCGTCATGCCGATCTGACACTTCCCTGGCTTTATAGTCAGACCAGCGCTTTGGATCCGCCTGAGCACCTGCTCCAGGTGCCCCAGGTGTTCCTCCCAAGTGGGACTAAAGATGGCAATGTCATCCAGGTAAGCTACTGCAAACCCTCCTAGTCCCTCGAGCAGCTGGTCGACCAATCGCTGGAAAGTGGCAGGAGCATTTCTCATGCCAAAGGGCATGACGAGGGATTCATACAGCCCGAATGGGGTGATGAAGGCGGACCTTTCCTGTGATTCCTTGGACATAGGAATCTGCCAGTACCCTCGACTCAGGTCCATGATGGTCAGGTACTGGGCCCCGGCTAAGCAATCCAGTAACTCGTCGATGCGTGGCATTGGGTACGCATCGGGTGCTGTGATTGCATTTAGCCTCCTGTAGTCCACACAAAACCGGGTTGTCCGGTCCTTTTTGGGAACCAAGACTACAGGCGAGGCCCATGCACTTTTGGACCTCTGGATCACTCCCAGGACTAGCATTTCATCGATCTCCCTTTTTATGTCCTTTTGTACCTCTAGGGAGACACGGTATGGGGGTTGACGAACTGGGGAATGACTCCCTGTGTCCACCTGGTGGGTGGCTAGGGATGTCTTCCCTGGGACATTCGTGAAGGTCATCAGGTAGGGCCGGAATACCTCCCGCAGCTGGGACTTTTGGTCCAAGGATAGCTGTGGGTTGAATGCCGCCTCCTCGATAGACCCTCCATCCCGGGCTGAGGCGAGCAAGTCCACCAAGACTTCACTTTCGCCTTCCTCGGGAAGACTACACACAGGAAGAGCAAAGGCTTCCCTGTCATGATGAGCTTTCATCATGTTGACATGGAAGACCTTTTGCCTCTTCCTGGCATGGTCGATGGTGACCACATAGTTTACGTCATTGAGGCGCTGATGCACCAGGTATGGACCCTCCCAGGCCGCCTGAAGCTTGTTCTGGGTCATTGGGACCAGGACCCACACCTTCTGACCCACTTCATACACCCGCTCTCGAGCGTGTTGGTCGTACCATCGCTTCTGGCTGGCCTGGGCTTGCGCCATATTCTCATGCACCATCTGCGTCATTGACTGCATTTTGTCACGGAGCCGAATGACATACTCCACAACGGACACTTCTGGGGAATTCAGTTCCTCTTCCCAGGATTCCCTTACCAGACCAAGAGGCCCCCGGACTCGTCTGCCATACAGGAGCTCGAAGGGGGAAAACCCCGTTGAGGCCTGTGGTACCTCTCTGTAGGCAAACAGCAGGTGTGAGAGATACCGCTCCCAGTCGCGTCCATGTGACTCAACCAGCATCTTAAGCATCTGCTTAAGTGTACCATTAAATCGCTCACACAAACCATTGGTCTGTGGGTGATAAGCGCTTGATATCAGATGCCGCACCTGCATTTTCTTACAGAGAGCCTCCATTAGACGAGACATGAACTGAGTCCCCTGGTCGGTAAGCATCTCCCTGGGAAATCCTACTCGGGAGAATATGGTCAAGAGGGCATCTGCCACCTTATCGGCTCTAACTGAGGACAGAGCCACTGCCTCCGGATACCGGGTAGCATAGTCTACCACAGTAAGGACGAACCGTTTTCCAGAGCTGCTGGGGACGGCCAGAGGCCCGACAATGTCCACAGCGACCCTCTGGAAAGGCTCCTCTATCACCGGCAAAGAGATCAGGGGAGCTTTGGGAGCAGGCCCTGACTTTCCCACTCTTTGACATGTGATACAGGAGCGGCAGTAGTTGGCAACATCTGTCCCCATTTTGGGCCAATAGAAGTGGTGAGACAGCCGGGCCTTGGTTTTGCTAACCCCCAAGTGTCCGGCGAGTGGGATCTCATGGGCAATCCGCAGCAACTCACTCCTAAAGCGGTGAGGCACCACCAGCTGTTTTTCCTTCAGCCACTCTTGTTGGGGGTTACAGGGAATTGTCTCCCGGTACAACTTTCCCTGGTCCCAGAATACCCTCTCCTTATCGGTCTCGGAGGAGGGCTTCTCTGCGAGGTCCCTTAACGTCTCTAGACTGGCATCAGTTCGTAGAGCCACCTGAAACTCTTGGCTAGAGGCAGCCAAAAGTGACGTTAAGGTTCCAACCTCACCGGGACCCTCTGGGACCTGCTCTGGGTCCATCACCAGTTCCGTTATCCCTCTGGGTGAAGAGGTGTCAGAAGGCAGGGTTTCATTTGCGTTCTGGGCACTCTGACTGCGGGTGACAGCACCGATGAAGGCTGTCTCCCCGGGGAATAACCACTCTTCCCCATCAGCCTGACAGGTACTACTGGCTGTGTCACTGTCCGCTGTGACACTGCTCAGCTGCATTTGGCCACTGTCCTCGTGGTTCTCATGTCTGCCTCCATCTCTGTCGGTACAGACACTTGCTACCTTGGGGTCGTCCTCAGCCACGTCACCCTGCCGCGTGGCATGGCTGAGTTCCCCTGTACAAATCTCCACATTATTACCATGCACAACATTTGTAATTACGTTCTGGGTATCCGCATTCGGGTCGCATGACTTATCAACAACATTTGCATCACATGATTTAACAACATTTGCATCACATGACTGATCAACAACATTTGTATCACCTGACTTTTTGGATTCGGGAGGATCATCAGGGAGAAATTGTGCAACTAATCGCCCCAGATCAGTCCCCAATAAAACATTGGTTGGTAGATGTTCATCCACCCCCACTTCCCTCAACCCTCTCCCAGCACCCCAGTCGAGGGGAATCAGGGCCATTGGGAAGGAGTGGTGGACACCCCCCGCCAAGGCGACAGTCAGGAGTTTTCCCGGGATAAAGTTTTCAGGGGGTACCAGTTCAGGGCGGACCAGTGTTCTGTCGGCCCCAGTGTCCTTGAGCCCCACAGTGGGGGTTCCGCCTACGGTGACGGGGTGTAGGTTTTCGCAGGCCCTACCACCCGCCTTCCTTGCCAAAAGGACAGTTCCAGTGGGCCCTTGGGCCTTGGATGTGGGGTTCCTCTTCTGCCTCTCTGGGCAACCAGAGCTGAGGTGTCCAGGCAGGTTGCAGGAAAAACACCTGCGAGTGTCAGAGGTGGGCCGGGCACTGGTGGATGAAACAGGACCTACGGGAGGTCGGCTGGTAGGGGCAGGGGTGGTTGTAGTTGTCATCTTACCCCCTTTCCAGCTAGTGGTGGACGGCTTCCGCACCTCCGATGCACGGTTGGCCACATAGGCGTCGGCAATCTGGGCTGCTTTTGAGGCCTCCTTGGGCTCTCGGTCCATAACAAACTGTCGAACCTCCACAGGACAGACATGTAGGAGTTGGTCCTTCACCATGAGGTCCTTTAACTCCTCAAAGGTTGTAACGGACAGTCCTTGGATCCACTGGTCAAAGGTGCGCTGGAGCCCACCCTCCAAATCGCTGTAGCTGTCATGAGGTCCGAGCTGGAGGGTCCGGAATTTTTTTCGGTACACCTCTGAAGTCAGCTGATACTTCCGTACTAGGGCCTGCTTTATGGCCCCATAGTCTCCACTCTGCTCTTGAGGGAGACTGGCAAACGCGTCCAGGGCCTTGCCTCGCAGCCCTGGGGTTAAGTATTGTGCCCATTGTGTTGAGGGCAACTGGTACTGCAAGCAAGTCTTTTCAAATCCCGTCAGAAAGCTGTCCAAATTCCCGTCCTTTTCCATCACAGGAAAGTGCTCCGGTCGGGGCTTAAAGCTGCTGGCATTATTGGACTCACCGTTTAGTGAGGAAGATGTCTGCTGCCGGGCTTTGAGGACATTCAATTCATGGTCTCTCTGGGCTTGGCGCTCTCGCTCGGCTCGCTCAGCCTCTCGCTCGGCTCTCTTAGCCTGAGCCTGGCGCTCAGCTCTCTCAGCCTGGGCCTGGCGCTCGGCTCTCTCAGCCTCTCGATATTGCTGAATGAGGTCCAGCCGTCCCTGCCGGTCCTCGGCAGTGAACTGTTGTAGGGCCATTTGCAGGTAGGAGTCCATGTTGCCCTGGTCACTGCTCTGGCTCGCAGTTGATGGTGGGGATTCTGCAGCAGTCCCATCCTGGGCTTGGCTTGCCTCCCCTTCTTCAGCACTGGGGAAACGGACATGCTCTGCGTCCCATTGTAAAAGTTCTTTAATGAGGTCCTGCCTCGTTTTGCCATGGCCATCAATCAACTTGGATCTGCAGAGTGCAGAAAGAACTTCCTTCTTCTGCTGATTGTACCAGGCTTCTGACACAGCCTCCATAATTGCCAAATAAAAGATAGGATAGAAAACAAGAGAGAAGGGGAGGGGGTAACTGCTACACGTACAGTATTGTTCCAGGTATATTTAAACACTGAGTTCAATCCTCAAAACTTTTGCAAGTTTTTAGTGACAGGGATGATTGCTCAAACAAGATCACTAATGCTTTATATATCCCACCGCTTGCCACCAATTTGTCACGAACAGGCGGGGAAGTCACTCAGAAATCCGCAGCTGTTCACTGATTTGTTACACACGACTACTCTCTAGCGCCCCCCTTGTCTGCAGGCCACTTTTGGTACTGCAGGACAATGCATAAGATGAGGCTGCTGAGCTGATAATGCCAAATATTGGAGGTCTCACAGCAAGGGTAAATGTATATCTCTGATTCCTGCTAATGGAATATTTATATACCTCGGTACCCTTAATGATAGCACTCCAATAATTCTATGCAATAACAATTACGCTGCCACCACCCAGACTTTCTACAGGTAGCTGGGAACCCGTTTCAGATAGCATAAGGCCCTTCGGGGTTTTGGATTCGTATATAAAGCATAAGGAAAGAAACTCTTAAATTTTTATATATTTAATCCGAAAATAGGCAGTGTTTAAAGAATATACAAGAAGTTACAAAAGGGAACAATACACATTACGGCATAACAGTTACATAAAATAAAAGGTATAAATGTGAAACTTACTAAGCTTGTGCCATAGAAGTGACGTCTGCTTATGGAGGGAGGGAGCTCCAAGAGATGTTAGAATCGGCCAGCATCACCCTTCATGATGCCCTCCTCGTGCTGACTGCCCCCAGAACGAAGCTGTTCCTATTATACATTAGGTAGCCCCCCTTACTCTGTGACATCATTTTATGGTCTCTTGTGGGCTGTGCTCTGATGTTCACAGAGTTCCATAATTCTAGGGTTTTTCATATCTTTGCTCCTGGGTCACACAGGTGAAAGATATTAGCGTCATATTTAATATCTCGATTTTACAGTTACATTGATACCAAACACAACGCCTCTAGCACAATTTTAGTGGCCAATACTAATTGGTCAAGATTCTGACGATCTCCCCGTCAGGTGAGACGGTGCGCTGGGTTCCGCACGACGCAGGGATTCTGGCAATGTGTTTTTCATCTTTCTAGCATTAAAGTTGCACTTCAAAACCTGCTTTGGGAGTTTTCCCGCCAATATTACAAAGAATTGTCTTTCTCTGCAGCTTTTGGCTTTTCTTCTACCATCACCCAAAGTCATAAATACCTTAAGCTTCCAGGCCAATCAGATAATCGTCATGACGATCTCTGGCTGATGGTGGACAGGAGGGGGATGGAGACCCTTCAATAGTTCTACATGACAGTAGCCAAAACCATAAATAATTGGTTGCATGCTTTCTGCGTTCTGGGGTGCGTGATACGTCAGAAGCACCCCGAACGCTGCTCCAAAACTCTTCACGTACTGTGACACCATTTACAACTCCTATAAAACCCATGGGGGTTCTGGGTGGTGAAAGTACGATGAAGAATTTAGACGCCTGGCACTCTAACCCCAACTGGATTGGGGCATTAAGGCGACCGATTCATGGCTCAGACTTATGATGGCGCAAAAGTCCTATCAGTCCTTTCCAGGTCCCCCATACTTTTCCTCCCACCACGCTACACCAGGAGCCGCGAATGTCCGCAGACCAGGTTGCTGCTGGCTCTTCAACGAAGGCCATTGCAGGTATCAATGTCTCTGCAAATTCAAGCATGAGTGCTCATCATGCGGAGGCAATCACACCTCCTCTAAATGCGACAAGCAACCAGCCAGGCATCATGCAAAAAATGCACCACCAGGTCCCAAGGACTCCAGTGAACGTGAACGAGATGGAGCCATGGCTAGAGCGGTACCCCAATAAGGCTGCGTCCGACACCATCAGAGACGTTCTCCCACGGTTTCTTTATCCCCTTTATTTTCTCCTCAGAACCAACCTTCGCCCCCAACCTAAGATCGGCTCAGGACCTCTCACAGGTCCTGTAAAACAAACTACGGAAGAAAGTGGCTCTAGGCCGCGTAGCAGGCCCATTCACTGATTCACCATTCCCAAACCTTCGCGTTTTACCCCTAGGGGTAGTGCCTAAGAAAGAAAAAGGTGAATTTCGCCTCATACACCACTTATCCTTCCCGGCTGGGAGGTCAGTGAATGACGGCATCCCCACAGAGGACTCAGCAGTGTCCTACGTGTCTTTTGACAAAGCGGTCGCACTTGTGAGAAAAGCGGGGCAAGGAACATTAATGGCAAAATTGGACATAGCGTCCGCATTTCGCCTGCTACCAGTGCACCCGGATTGTCAGCACCTGCTGGGGTGCTATTTCAACAAAAAAATCTTCTATGACGTGTCTTCCCATGGGTTGTTCCATATCCTGCTCACACTTCGAGCTCTTCAGCTCCTTCCTAGAATGGGTGGTTAAGGACGTAGCAAAGAACAAATCGGTCACCCATTATCTAGATGATTTCCTGTTCGTTGGCCCTGCCAACTCTGAAGCATGCTCAACAGCGTTAAACTCCTTCCAGGTCATAGCGGACAAGTTTGGTGTACCGCTGTCGGACGAAAAAAACGTTGGCCCTGTGACCTGCCTTTCCTTTTTGGGAATCGAAATAGACTCAACTAACATGATGTTTCGGTTACCACTGGAAAAAGTCCAAAAAACCACATCACTCATTGACTGGTTCTGCGCTGTTCGCAAGGTAACCCTGGCGCAAATGCAATCTCTATTAGGCCTGCTCGCCTTCGCCTGTAGATTCATGCCCATGGGAAGGGTCTTTTCCCAAAGGCTCTGCCTGGCCACTAGGGGCATAGCTGCCCCCCCATCACAGGATTCGCATCAGCAGAGCTCTACGTGAGGACCTGGGTGTATGGAGGTGTTTTCTAGCTACTTACAATGGTCGCACTTGTTTCCAGGAAAAGGAGGTTTCCAGCTCAGACATATCTCTTTTCGGATGCTGCCGGGTCCACCGGATTCGGCATTTTCCTCGGTCACAATTGGTGCGCTAGTCGCTGACCCGACACATGGCACCTGTCAGGCCGGACAAAAAAAAACATCACTTTACTCGAGCTATTCCCTATAATAGTAGCTACGGCTCTTTGGACAGAACAGCTGGCGAACAAACGAATCTGCTTCTGGACCGACAACATTAGCGTCGTCCACGCCATTAAGCACCTGGCATCTTCCTCCCCGCCAGTGATCAGCTTACTGCGATATCTAGTTCTCAAGTGCTTCGAGCATAACATCTGGTTCAGGGCCCATCACGTGCCAGGGATCGATAACACTATTGCTGATGCCTTATCGCGTTTTGAATTTCAGAAGTTTCGGTTATTACACTCAGAAGCGGACAGCATTGGCCAGAAGTGTCCACAGTTCCTCTGGACGGTCCCCGAGGACAGCTGATGCCTTTAATCCAGGCATCCCTAGCTCCATCTACGTGGCGTTCGTATGGTAAGGCTTGGAATGAATGGTTAAATATAGCATAACCGCTGCCTAGCCAGGCGTCTCCTTTTTTTTCCTCAGCAATTCCGTTGCTCGGTACATAGTGCATTTGCATAGTAATGGCGTGTCGGGTACACTAGCGCAGCAGCAGCTCACAGGCATAGCCTTTCACTTTCGGGTTTGTGGATAGCCGGATGTCACAAAGACCTTCCTCTTCACGCAGGCCGTTAAAGGCTGGAAGAGGAAGCGTCAGTGCACTGAAAGCAGGAGGCCCATTTCATTCGCCATCCTTTCAGACATAATAAACCAACTAGGCCACGTAATCGCCAATGACAGCAAGGTCCTCTTGTTCTTGGCGGCCTTCTCGGTTGCATTCTTCGGGGCTTTGCGAATCAGCGAATTAGCAGATCATCAGCTCGTCCCGGTGGTCTGCTACGCGACTATGTTATAATTTGCAATGATGGAGTACGGGTTCGCATAAGGAGCTCCAAAACAGATCAGCTCGGTAAGGAGTTTGGTTCCCTATTTTCCCGTTTCCCGGACCCCTCTGCCCCATCCTTATCTTGCAGCGTTACCTAGAGTCTCTGGTTCCCAACAAATTCTTTTTAGACCATGCGTATGGATCCCCGCTAACTGCAACGCAGTATTCTGCCTTGCTAAAAATGTCACTTTCCAGCCTGGGCTTACAGCCAAGGGATTATAGCGCGCACTCCTTCCGCATAGGCGCTGCACCTGAGGCAGCAAAGGCTGGCTTCTCGAATGAGGAGATACAGCGGATAGGACATTGGAAATCACTGTTTCTTCCGCTACATCAGGCCAGACTTAATTTAACCCCCGACCCCTGCTAACGCCAAGTTTTACCACAAATTTTGACCTCAAACCAGCCTCGGTAGTCGCTACACCTTTCCCCATCCCTCAGATAACTAATCATATTTAACCGTTCGGGCCCGTAGTTCCCCGCTCAACCCCACTCATTTCAGTTATCCAAGATCAACAAAGGGAGGAAAACACTAATACAATGATCGACGCCGACACTATGATAAATATGCTAAGTACAATTGCGAACAGCCTTTCTTCTTAGATCCGGCGAGACTTAGCATTTGAATCCTAGGTCATTCACACGTATTCTGGGCAGCACGGTGGGCCGAGTCGAGACCAGGTGGAAGCGAGCTGGGATTTCATCACCTCAAGTTCCACTGGAGAGGAGTTCGGGGCATGGCCTGGACACAGGTCCTGCCCGAGGTAGTCAGCTTAGCAAGAATAGCCATGGGCCCAGTAGTGCTAGTCATCCACGCGGGTGGAAACGACCTGGTAAATGTTAGGATCCAAGATCTGCTCGCGATCATGCAAGCGGACCTAGATAGCTTCAGCAGCTTCTTTAGCAACGTAGTGGTGGTATGGTCCAGCATATTACCGAGATTGAGCTGGACAGGGGCAAGGAACATAGCAGCTGTGGAGAGGTCAAGGCGGCACGTTAATATGCGGATCGCCAAATTTATAGCGGCAGGAAGAGGGATAGTGCTGGGACACAAGATGCTGGAATCAGAGATCAGCCGTTTGGTGCTAGAGGATGGTTTCAGCCTCAATGATATAGGACTAGATATTTTCCTGTCGGACATCCAGGATGGGGTTGAGCGGGCCATAAGGGCCCTGTGTGGGGGTCGCAGCTCATGCGTGGGCCTTCGCCACTCCGTGGCCGGTGGAAGAGGGATTTGGTGAGAGCCAACCTGCCACGGACGGCCGTAGGCATCGGGCCTCCTCCCTCAGGTTTAAGGCGGATTTGTGCCTGTGGTTAAAGCTGTGGCCAAAATATCAAGCAACTCCCTTTTTATATCAACATTGAATGGTATTATGTGGATACCTTCAATAAAGTACAAAAAAAAGATAATCCATTTGGGGTCTCCATTGCGCGGTGGGTGGGTCTCGGCAGTCTGCAGGGCACTGCGGCCGATGCCGCTGCCCCTGACTGCTGAGCCCCTCGCTATATCTGTGATGCCCTGGACCCCAGGGGTCACAGGTAACAACACCTACCACATTACACACACACAGCCCCATCCCTTGTGAGGACACACCAGTCACCCGAAAGGGAGACCTGATGCCTCCCCCAGGGCAAGTAGGGCACACCAGGTGGGTGGAGTCAGGCAGAAAGACACGCCCACCGAGGAGACTACTGTCCTGAGGCAGGAAATACAAACAGTCGAGTTGGAGTTTGAGTTGTAGAGTGACAGTGACAGGAGGTGTGGAGGAGCAGAGCGGTCAGGGACCCGGGTTGGAGCCTGGGATCCCTGTAACGTCAGGTAGGCAGACGGTAGTGGCCGCCTGCAGGAGTACCAGTATAGCAACGGGCGGAACCGTAGGGACCGGGCCAGGGTTGGAGCCCGCCGGCCCTGAACCGGGGAGTCAACTGTTTACCGGAGCACTCAACAATTTGAGTGTAGGCAAATTAACTGATTGCAGCCTGGACCTCACGGGTTCATCCTCAACCAAAGTCCCGAAAGAAGGCAACAGCCCACCGATACCGGGTGAGAGCCACTGCCAAGGGCCAAACATCCGACGGGCAGCACCTGCGGGCAACCGAGGGCACCGGCAGCTAAACGCCGGGGAACGGGCTACCACTGCCCAGGCAGGGGAGACGAAAACCACAACAAGAGGTGCAAGGGAAAGGGGCCACCATCAGCCTCACAAGGGACACAAGCAGCCGGCTGCGGGACCCGACCATACCCGAACTTTGGTTTACCAGTGACTCTGAGTGTGAATTAATCGTGAGTACACCAGTGCCATCCGGGCACGACACCGCACTGCAGCACGGCACCCTGCACCCCGACATCATCGTCGCCCGTCCCGCCGGGCCCCGGGACACACCGCACCTACCCACAGAGGGGCTAACATCCTGGCTGCGCCTTCAACATCGATCCCGGGAGCCCCCTTCACTCCAGCCGCAGCGGTGGTGCATCCTGTCACCACGACCCGCGGGTGGCGTCACGACCCATTCAACGACAAAGCGGCCCCTGGCTGCGATCCTCGTCCCACACCACCACCCCACTGCCTACCCTTAACAGAGCGATGTGGCCCCCGGTCTGGAGGCACTCGAACCACCGACAACCCGGACCTCGCTCGGCCCGGTGAAGGGAGCGGCCGTCCCCTCTCAGGGTGGTACATATCCTCCCATGGTCACCTCTCCCTCCTCCCCACTGTGCAATGCCCCCCGCTGCCCCCCTTCCCTGCTGGGACCTCCTCCAGGGCATATAAGCAGCTTCCAGAGTCCCTCCTTTCTCTTACCACAATCTGCCTCTCAGGGTGAGCATCGCCCGCCCTCCCTCCCTTAAGAAGGTTTTGTTACAAATTCGGAAGTCACAGAGGAATTTGGAGAGCCAACCTGCCACGGACGGCCGTAGGCATCGGGCCTACTCCCTCAGGCTTAAGGTGTGTGCCTGTGTTTAAAAGCTTTGTTTCAGGTTCAAAAGTCACAGCTGGTGGAAGAGGGATTTGGAGAGCCAACCTGCCACGGACGGCCGTAGGCATCGGGCCTCCTCCCTCAGGTTTTAAGGCGGATTTGTACCTGTGGTTAAAGCTGTGGCCAAAATATCAAGCAACCCCCTTTTTATATCAACATTGAATGGTGTTACGTGGATATGTGGCGCCCCTGACCTGGTCAGGCACCACTGAGTACTGCACCCATGCTGGGGACAGTACAATACAGGTAATCCAGAAGGCTGACAGGGGTGTGGAACACAGGCGCATAGTGATCAGGTCTCACACATGTACCCATGAGAGGACCCCTGGGGATCCCAGGAGGGGGAAAAGCCTTGACCTTCACTGGAATAGTGGAGGGGGCCAAAAGCCTCCATCTCCTCTCAAGGGGTGTGGTAAGAGAGTCTGGTTGCTAGGTGGCGTAGGCAAGAACAGGAGAGGAGGAGCAGTGAGTCAGTTAGAGCAGAGAACTCCAGAGGGCTCAGTGAGGAGCAGACCTGTGGGGCAGATGCTGTCTAACAGCGCCCGCGCAGTGGCTACTGACGGGGGAGAACGGTCAACTAGGAGTGCTGCCTGAAAGCCAGCTTCAGCTAGAGAGAGAGCAGCGGAGTGGGAAGTAAGGAGACTGCTAGAGAGCACCAGGCCCAACCGGGCGGCAGATCCCGAAGCGAAGATAGATCCAGCTTTCTTCTGCTAAACCTGCCGGTGTGGGGCTCTCAAAGCCCACACCACAACACCACAAAAGCCGCAGCCACGTAACCGCAGTGAGGGCCCATAGGTCACAGGAGGCAAGCAGCTGGAGTGGCCTGGTCCGGGGAACAAGCAAACTGCAACCAAAAGGGGGAGTGAGGCTTCAGCAACTTCCCTGGGTGACCCCCATAGGGACTCAAAGTCGGGGTCACCCCAAACCACCAAGGGCTAAGGAAGGCGAGTCAGTAGTCACCCTCATAAAGTCAGCCTGAAGGATACCTGGTTCCCATCTGGTTCATCCCAGCTACGCCCGGGCTACTCACCCTGCCATCAAATGTGAGTAAAGCCCTTGAAAGACAGTTCTGCCTGTGTGAGTCATTCTGCGACTTGTGGTACTACAAACCTACACCGGGCCCTGGGGCTTGCCTCACTCTCAGGAGGCTATTCCAACTAACTGCACACACCATCAGCCCCAGGCGACCCTCAACCTGCAGTGGCGGTCCCTACTGGCCGCAATACTGAGAGTGGCGTCACGATCAAAACTGAAGATTCCCTACCTGTGACCAGCACCAGCTACGTGGAGTCCCTGAAGGTAATGCACCGACACAACACCTGTGGGGCTTCACAGATACCTTCAATAAAGTACAAAAGAAAGATAATCCATGTGTGGTCTCCTTCATTGCGCGGTGGGAAGGGGGAACCGGTGGGTGGGTCTCGGCAGTCTGTTTTTGGCCCTCCTTCACAAAGGCTTGATTGGGGCCGTGACTGAGGTGGCTCAAGCTGGTCTGCTTAATTCGGAGATTCAGCGGATTGGTAGATGGCGATTTGGCATTCTTTGCGAAGTATGTTAAGCCTGATTTGCTGCTTCCCTGACTTTTTTTTTTTTTCTTTTTTCTTTTTCTTTTCTAGGAGCATGGCCAAAGGTGTGGATATTAGGCCTTTCCTACGTGTTTTGAGCTGCTCAGCGAGCTGCTAGTCTGATATTGACAAATCTCTTGTATATCGGCAAATTTTCATAGTTTCTTTTCTGAGCGGGTCCTGGCATGGTCAGAGGTTTATCCCTCAGAGGGTATGGCAGGGGGCTCGGAAAGTTTCTGCCATTATATGTTCGCCATAGAACCCTGAATTCCCTGAGGGCTTGCTTCAAAGGAGGTGTTTTCATTCATCATCACTAGTTGGAGGGAGATACTTCCGGCTTGATGTTAGCTGACATAGTTCGTTTGTCTGTGTTGGGCTATGTGCGCATGCTGCATTTTTTTGACGCTGCGTTTTTGGCCGCTAAAAACGCATAAGGCAAAAAAAACGCGCAAAAACCCGCACAGGTAAAAACACATGCGTTTTTTTGCGTTTTTACCGCATTTTGGCTGCATTTTGCTGCGTTTTTCTGCAGTTTTCCAATGCATTGCATGGGGGGAAACGCAGAAAAACGCAGAAAAGAATTGACATGTCCATTTTTTTTTTTTTTTTTTTTTTTTTATTTATTTTTTTTTTTAAAGCTCAAAAACGCAGTTGGAAAAAAAAAGTTGTGTGCGGACAGCAAAAATGAAAAGTCATAGACTTTGCTGGGTAAGCAAAGTGATGCAGTTTTGAGCCCAAAAATGCACCGGAAAAACGCACTGTGCGCACATAGCCTAGCAGCAAGGTGGCAAGCTTGTGTACTGAAAATGGGGTGGGTGTGTTTGTTTGTTTTTTTTCCCTTAATTCTTATGGTCTTTATTGTCTGTAAATTATAAGCTACTGTGAAATATGTTGGCGCTATATAAATAAAATTCAGTGATCTTTTCTACTTCTAGGACTTGTATGCTAGAACCGTACAATACAGTATTTTTTTGGGGAGGGTGTGACGCCCTGGCACAGCCAGGTTGTCACATAAAGAGTTAATCCTCCTTGGTAATATGATCTCACACTGGTGCAGCCAGACAAGCACAGCCCCCAGTGTAAGGGAAAAGCAGAGGAGAGGGGAGGGGCTGGAGCAGAGAGTGTGTGGAGGCAGACAGGACGGAAGTCTGAAGCTGTAGCTCCCGGCTGGGAGTGAAGTGTGCTCTGAGAGGGCCGGGACAGGCCGTAGTGAGGAAGGGGCCAGAACAGGTAGCCGGAGCCGGGCGGTGGCCCCTCGGTGCCTGGGTACCCGGATCACTACAGGGGAGTGGATTCCCCGTTCCCGGCTGAGGAGCAGTGGAAGAGAGTGGAGAGAAAGACACTTGCTGCAGGGAAAGAACAACCAGGGCTGCTGCACCGTGTGTGGGACACTAACACCCCGTACCAAAGGCTGCGGACACCGTCAATTCTAGTTCACCAGTGACTCCGTGTGACTTTCTTGTGAGTACACCCGTGCCCTCGGGCATCGCACTGCAGCACTGCGCACTGCCCCCTGCTTACCCCATCACTGGGCCCCGGGACAACCAACCCCCCTACCCACGGAGGGGACATAACAACTACGCTGCTCCCTGTCATCGCTCCCGGGATCCCCTTCCAGAGCAGCGGTGATGTTCCACCATCACCACAACCGTGGGTGGCGTCACGGACAATCTCCCCTAACAAAACCCCCTTTTACTGTGGAGCCTGGGATCACAGACCGGGTCACGCCACCGTGATACCCGCAGAAGTGACTCTGTGGCCCGGATCTGAGTACCCCTGGTCCCCGGGCGAAACAAGGGCAGTAAAGATGTGGCTTCCTTTTCTTTATGAACTTCCCTGAGCTGCATCCTCAGTCCGTACGGTCTTTGGGAGAGCATACTTACTGATGACAACTATAAGTAATTTTAGCTGTACTTTAAACCCTAGCTAGAACGGACTTTATAGTACAGTAGACTTTGTCAAGGAGATCTGCGGAAAGGATCAAAATAATTGGATCAAAAGGATCAAAATTTCAAAATAATCCTCAGCAGTTATGCAATATCACCAAAATTTTTTATTCCATTTTTCATATGGCTAGTTGTATTTTTCATTCTTTATGTATCATAAAGCAGTTATGCTTGTTCATATTACTCTGAATTTGGTCTGCAGCTTTCACTTCATCTAGATTATGTATTTTTTGGCTAGCACCCTGTTCACATTTACAATGGTGTTCCAGCAGTCATTTTGATTGTTATACTTTTAAGAGTAAACCAAGAACCTTTCTCTTTCTCAACAGGCAAATCCTTTAATGTTGCATTGTAATATACCTGTCTGTTGGAGGGGGCTACTGAGGCATGTGTGATGGGTGTCAGGTGGGAGGGTTGATGAGCTTGCATCAATCGTGCTGGAGGGTGCCAACTAGCTAAAGCTCAATGATCTAAAATTAGGGCAGTAAATTAAATGTTTGTCTCTGTAAGCCAACAAATTGGATAGGGCAGTTAGATACAAACTAGGTAGGCTGTAGACCCTGAGGTAACTGGACTTCAATTTCCCTGTAGGGCAGGGTTATCAAACTCCTTTTCAACGAGGGCCACGTCAGCATTATGGCTGCCTTCAAAGGGACGCTTGTAATTGTAAGGGCTCTTGCAGATCTTCATGCAACACTGTACGAGCATGGACTGCAATTCACAAACTGGCTATGAGGGCTGTTCCTGGATTGTAGAGCTTTACCACTATAGTCCCTGGGTAGAAGGGCTATACGGCAGCTTTCCCTAGGTAGAAGGGCTATATAATAGTGACACCTATAGAAGCTGTATTGTGATATAGAATCAGCTAGCAACTAGCGGGATTAATAATGTGAAAAGGAGACAGGAAGTAGTTGTGGAGCTCCAGAGAATGCTGGGAAAAGGGAGTGGTGTCCATGAGAACCAGGAAAAACATCTGTGAGAGTTTTGAGGGAACAGACCAGAGGGTTAGATCAGTGTCTTTCTTGAGAAACAGTCGATATAAATAAGGAGGCTCCATATAGACAAGATTCTGTATTATCTGAAGAGAGGAGTAGAAGGACAGCACGGACTATTTTCTTCCTACCACACCTCCATTGTATGAGGCAAGTACAGACTGCACAGTTCTAGACACACTTTGAAGAGGACTGATCTGTGAGGAGAAACGCTTTGTATAGAGTTGTTGATGAGTTATCGTATGAAGAGAAGTAATGTCATGTATTGGAAAGAAGTTGAATAAAATTCCAATAGTTACCTTCACATTTGAATTGTGTGATAACTGTGCCTGAAGATCCGGCCCTCCCTTTACTGTACAGAAGAATAATGGTCGCCCTGTGTAAGATTTCCCTGGGATTTCCCTGGGATTTCCCTGGGATTCCAGAAGAACTCATGTAAAGTATAAGCCTTCACATACTGAGGGTCGTACTTGCAACATTGGTGGCCCGTACGGGGAATCCTGAGAGGGAATAAGGCTGTAATTGAGCAGAGGCACAGCTATTGTAATACACAGCACCACAACTCAGCTCTGCTACACCATTTAAAGGGGACCAGCATTGTAAAAGCACAATAGCAGAATCAGCAGCTATGGATGTGGAAACCCAAATCAATAGTGTCAGTGAGCTGCTCCTGCAGTTATCTTTTGAGGAATTGCGTACAGTCACACGACATGTAAAGATGGCAGAAGAACAGATCACCAAGGCACGCAACCGCAGACCTCTCTTAACAGCCATTAACAAATATATGGATGAATTAGGAGAGAGAAGATGAGCACGTCATGGGGACATTCCACAGTTCATAACCGGGTTGAGGATGAAGGATGCAGAGGAGCTGACAATTACCAAGAGTAAGATACTCCTTCCACAGACAGAACTACAGGAATTGAGCGAACAATTTATCGCTTTAAGAACAGCTGTGCAGCAATCTGCTAGAACTTCTGAACCAGGGAGGCAGACCTCCCTAACACTGCAAATCACCATAAGGGTAAGTTCACACAGTGCGTTTTTCGCGGCGTTCTTGCGCAGTTTTCGGGTGCGTTTTTGGTCAGAAAACTGCATGACTTTGCTTCCCCAGCAAAGTCTAGGAGTTTTCATTTTTGCTGTCTGCACACAGCGTTTTTTTTCAGCTGCGTTTTTGTGGTGCCACAAAAACGCAGCATGTCAATTATTCCCGCGTTTTTCACTGCGCTTTTCATCCATTGAGTGCAATGGGATGTTGAAAGACGCAATGAGAAACGCAAATAGCTGCGTTTTGGTGCGTTTCTAAGACCAAAAACGCAGCTATAAACGCAGGAGGTGGGTAGTAAAGTGACGTGTACAGGAAGAGGATTCCTTCTGTCAGTAAACACAGAAGCATGAATCCTCCCAGTACCGTCACCGCTGCGTCCACCTCCCGTCCTGGGCATGTATGCTGCCGTGCGGCGCCATGTCTGGGCGGGAGGTGGAAGCTGCTGCGAAAACAAAAGTGAACAGTAGAAAAAAAAAAGTTATACTCACCTGTCTGCAGACTCCCGGTGCCATGCCCGCTCCCAGATCCTCCTACCGCCGCTCCGGGTGTGTGCAGTCTCCCCGGGTACGTATGCCTGCAGGATGCAGGACCTGGCGATGGATCACCTGATGCAGTCACCTGACGCATCAGCTGATCGTAAGTCTCGGGCTGACGCCGGCGCCCGGCCGGTATCAGCGGATGCGTCAGGAGACTTCATCCCTGATTACTGGCAGCTGCTGCAGCGATCGGACAGGATCAGACTCCCGCCCCATCGCTTTAGGAGCTGCCGGTAATCAGCACATAAGTGAGTATTTTTTTTTTTTTTTTGCACCGATGCATCAGCTGATTGTATAATCGGCTTTTATACAATCAGCTGATGTGTGATGTGATTCAGCCCCTAGAACCTGACACATCATCTGATCGCTTTGCCTTCCAGCAAACCGATCAGATGATATTGGATCCGAATTGGATGGCGCGGGACCCTTGACCCAGGATTACTGCGGAGGGGGGTTCTTTATTTCAATAAAGATGGAGTCACTAATTGTGTTTTTTATTTCTAATAAAAATATTTTTCTGTGTGTTGTTTTTTTTATCTTTACTAGAAATTCATGGTGGCCATGTCTAATATTGGCGTGACACCATGAATTTCGGGCTTAGGGCCAGCTATACAGCTAGCCCTAACCCCATTATTACCCAGCGAGCCACCCGGCATCAGGGCAGCTGGAAGAGTTGGATACAGCGCCAGAAGATGGCGCTTCTATGAAAGTGCCATTTTCTGGGCTGGCTGCGGGACTGCAATTCACAGCGGGGGTGCCCAGAAAGCATGGGCACCCTGCACTGTGGATTCCAATCCACAGCTGCCTTGTTGTACCCGGCTGGACTCAAAAATTGGGCGAAGCTCACGTCATTTTTTTTTTTTTTTTTTTTTAAATTATTTCATGAAATTCATGAAATAATTAAAAAAAAAAAAAAAAAAAAAAAAGGGCTTCCCTATATTTTTGGTTCCCAGCCGGGTACAAATAGGCAGCTGGGGGTTGGGGGCAGCCCGTACCTGCCTGCTGTACCCGGCTAGCATACAAAAATATGGCGAAGCCCACATCATTTTTTTTGTTTGGGGGGGGGGCAAAGAAATCCTGCATACAGTCCTGGAAGGAGGATGCTGAGCCTTGTAGTTCGACAGCTGCTGTCTGCTCTCCTGCATACACTATTGGATGGAGGATGCTGAGCCTTGTAGGTCTGCTCCCCCTGACTCTCCCTCAAGCATACAGTCCTGGATGGAGCATGCTGAGCCTTGTAGTTCTGCAGCTGCTGTCTGCTCTCCTGCATACACTATTGGATGGATATACAAGGGTGTGTCCAGCTCACCTCACTGCTTTAGGAGACCACAATCTCACCGTGCAGGGATCCATTTGGAGTCAGCCAGCTCCCTTGGTATCCAGAATTCCATGCAAAAAGTCGATCCAGCACAGTTCCAGTAATTAAAAATAAATATCCTTTATTGAAGAAATATTAAAAATCCATTATGCCATGTTAGGAGGACGCGTTTCGGACTAGTTGTCCTTACTCAGTCTCAACACATCTCACAATGAATCCAGACTAAAAACATATGGCACAGGATATGATGTCAGCAATCAATACAAAATTTAAATATGCAAAAATCCAATTAATCCACATTTATAAGTGCAACCAAATAAGTGAGCAACAGATAAATTCTCAATAAAAATACATTATATCATTTCTTATATTTAGTCCTGTAGGAACCCTTGTTTCCATCTCAAAAATCCATTTTATCTCTTTATGTTGTAACATTCTTTTTATATCTCCTCCCCTCCTAGGTAACAGTATTTTCTCTATGCCGCTCACCTGCAAGCTACTTAAATCACCCCCGTGGACACTGAGAAAATGCTGGGAGGCTCCTGAAGGACTCCTGGTTGATTTATTTAGGACATCGTACACATGTTCCGATATTCTTTTTCTCAGTGTCCTAGAGGTGTGACCTATGTACTGCAGTCTGCACATAGTGCAGGAGATTACATACACAACATTTGTAGAACTGCAGTTTATCATTGTTCGGATGTCAAATTGTTTCCCATTAGTATATGATAAAACATTCTTTGTATTACTGACATATTTGCATAAACCACAGGTTCTTCCACCACATTTATATGAACCATTCACTGATAACCAGTTCGATTTATCCATTTTCTTTGATTTATTTTTATGATTGCTGGGGGATAAAAACACACCCAGTGTGGTATTTTTCTTTGAAACAAATTTGACACCTCCCTCCAATATGCAATTCAAGGTTTCATCCGCAGTCAAAACCGGTAGGAATCTTCTCACAATGTGCACTATGTCATAGTAATTCTTATTGAATTTAGTTGAAAAAACTGGTTGCACATTGTGAGAATTTTCCTCCCTGCCCTGTTTCAAATACTGCTCCCTAGTTTTGGAGTGCACTTTTATTTTAGATTTTTCAAGGTTTTTTGGGAATAACCCCTGGCGACAAATCTCCTATCTATTTCTTCATACTCCTGTTCTAGATCCGACATTTTTGTGCAACAGCGTTTTGCCCTTATATATTCCCCAGTGGGGATATTTTCTACTACGAACCTGGGATGACAGCTAGTCGCATGCAGGATAGAATTTCCTGCTGAGGGCTTACGAAATAGCTTGCAGTCAACAATATTTTTTTTCTTTGTTTCCCATCAAAATCATATCCAAAAAATGGATTTGTGAAGGATTACTTTGATATGTAAACCCTAAATTATAAGGATTGTTGTTAATAAATGAAATAAAATTTTCCATTTTTTCGTCTCCATTTTTCCATATGATCAAAATATCATCAATAAATCTGAGGAAAATTAATATGTTCGGGCTGAAAGGATTTTTTAAGTTAAAAATAAACTCCTCCTCCCACCAAAACATATAAATATTCGCCAGAGATGGTGAAAAACGTGAACCCATTGAACAACCTTGTGTCTGTAAATAAAAATCCCCCAAAAAAGTGAAGTAATTGTTTTTTAACAGAAAAAAAGTTACATCCAATATATACTGCTGTAAGTCACAAGAAAAATCGGAATATTTTTCCATCTGCGTTTTCAATGCCATAATGGCAAGGTAGTGTGGGATGGACGTGTATAATGTACATACGTCGTATGTTACCCAACAATTATCATCCCGCCACTCCATGCCATTCAAAACATTAAGCACATGTTTACTGTCCTGAACAAAACTCGGCGAGGCTTTGGCCAGAAACTGGAGATGCTTTTCCAGCCACTCCGAGAGATGTTCAGTGACAGACCCTATGCCTGAAATAATGGGGCGAAAACTTGGTGGGAACTGATTTTTGTGGGATTTAGGTAGTGCATGCAGAAGGGGTGTCATTGGGTGTAAAGGGTTAAAATAATCCTTCTGTTTCTGGTTAATCAAACCCAGTGAAACTCCTTCTTCCAACAAACCTCCCAATGCCTTTTTAATCTCATTTATGGGATTATGGGATAATTTTTTATAGATGTTACTATCCTTCAACATTCCCTGTACCTCCTTTTCATATAACCCCACATCCATGATTACAATTGATCCCCCCCTTGTCAGAGTTTTTTATTATTATATTGTTGTTATTTTTTAGGGTTTTTAAAGCCCTTCTTTCCCCTGATGTTAAATTATGGGACATTATATTGTTAGAATTATTTAATTTAGTTAACTCTTTCTCTACAAGGTTTTGGAAATCCTCCATCTGTTGACACAGATGACAGTCAGAGAGTGAACAGAAATTAAAGAAAGGCTCCGCTACCAAAACAACCAAAATGAACCAGATGAAGTTGGAGACTCCTAGCGTTCAGTCAGCAGATCATCCTGGAGACTCTCCAGTATCACGACAGAGAGAACACCAAATCGCCAGTTATAAAAAAGACAGCCGGCGCTGACTGTAAAGAAATGATTGGAGAACTCCGAGCTGAGTTGACAGAGGTGAAGAAGCTGATCTGCACCAGGCCCTGAGCCTCGAACATTCAGACTCAGGAGTGGATTCCAACAGGGAAGACGTCCTGCTTGTGAGAGTTGCCAATCGTCAAGTCAAAATACTGTCTGTTGCCATCGTCTAAGATGTGGTGAAGAAGGGCATTATGCCAGAGAATGTCACTTAGGATTAAACGACGGAAGGTTGCCAGTGCGGGGTGACTGGTAACTGCAACATGGATGAAGGCCCTGACACAAATATCACCAACATCCAGAACTGCTTATGAGATACGACTGCATCAGCACTATCCCCAGATGTGTGACCATCTTCGACAGCTCCAAGAGGGAGAAAACCATCAGCTTCTTAATGCCCAGTGTGGAAGTCAGACCATGCATTTCTGGGAGCAAGATGATTGTTCAGTCAGTAAGGATAGCCTCATCAACTTAATTGGTGAAAGATGCTTCATACAGTGCAACTTAGATGGACTCCTGGTGAAAGCGCTATGGAATACAGATGCCCAAGCGAGCCTCTTAAATGAAGAATGGAGAAGGTGTCATATGCCACACACCTGCCTTCGTCCACTAAAATAACTGTTAGGACTAGTGGAACTCCACAGCAAAGCCGTCAATCAGACCAAGATCCCTTTCATAGGCTGGGTAGAAGTGACATTTCAACTCTGTGCCACAAAGAGCGATGTTATTGGTAACCTTTCTTGTCTCCAGTGATCCCAATGTAGCGGAAGAACCTATCATGGGTTACAATGTTATCACGAAATACAAATCAGGGACACCTGTGTTGGAGGCGGTCCCCAAATCGCTGGCCATTCCTAGAGTCGTGGCAGAAAATGTGATTCGTTGAATAAGTAGAGCACAAAACACAATGGACATGAAAGAAGTAAAGGTAGGCCTGCGGTCATCCCTGCAAATCAAATGGTGGGAGTGAGGTGTGGAGTTAGGGTTGAACCGGGAAGAAAAATCCAGAAGAGACTGTTTGTGCCGAGAGACTCATCGGAACTTCCCGAGGGTCTCATTAGGGGAGACTGTGCTTACGATTCCTACTGGTGGTTTTGTCAGAGTGACGGTGCTGGTAATAATACGACAAAGCACGAAGTGAGATTGTACCCTAAGACTGTGTTAGGTCACATTAAAACCATTAAGACGGTGTATCCGGCCAGTGTGAGACCAGTCCAGATTTCTACAGTGAATTTAGTTTCTGAACCACGAAGCAAAGTGTGCCCAGGGGAGACAACTTCACAAATTACCTTAGCAGCTTGGGACCCTCCAGTACCCCTGGAACATCTAAGTACTGTAGAGCTAGCAGTAGCGAAACAGATGTTAAGAGTGTCGCGCATTCTCAAAGGATGACTCTGATATCGGGTGTATTCCGTCATTACAGCTTAAGATCAACTTGAAAGACTCTACCCCAGTAACCAGAAGTTACGTGTCTGTACCCAGACCATTGCACAGTGAAGTAAAGGAATATCTGCAAGATCTAATTAACAGAGGTTGGATACAAAAATCAAAGTCTTCCTACTCCTCTCCTATTGTCTGTGTAAGGAAGAAGGATGGCACACTGAGGCTCTGTTGTGATTACCGAAACTAAATCTGAAGTCAATCCCAGACCGGCACCCAATACCAAAGATTCAAGATATGCTAGATAGCTTGTCAGGAAGTACCTGGTTTTCAGTTCTGGACCAGGGCAAGGCGTACCACCAAGGGTTTGTGGAAGAATCCAGTAGATCACTAACAGCCTTTATCACACCTTGGGGATTGTATGAGTGGATCCATATACCATTTGGGGTCAGCTCTGCCCCGGCAGAATTTCAGAGGAGCATGGAAGCCTGTCTAGAGGAGTTGAGATATCTGCCAGCCATACCTAGATGACAATGTGGTACACCGCAAGACCTTCATCAAGCATGTGGCGCATGTGAGGACTGTACTGCAACGTTATCAGCAACATGGAGTCAAGCTAACCCCCAAAAAATGTGAACTGTTCAGAAGACAAGTTCGATTTCTGGGAAAAATTGTGTCCGGGGCTGGATACACCATGGACCCAGCAGAAATCGCTCCGGTAATGGCCCTGAAAGACAAGCATCCATCAAATGTGGGAGAATTGAGGAAGATCTTGGGATTCCTCTCCTATTATAGGACATACATGCAGAAAATTTCCCGGATTGCCGCTCCGTTATACCACCTCTTGGAAGGGACAACAAAGTCAGCCACGTTAGTGGGGAAAAGAAAACACTGGCTGGACTCGACCTAAAGGAAAACAGTTTCTGCTCAGCAACCAATTATCTGGACTTCAGATCACCAAGAGATATTGGAAGAATTAGTATATTACCTTGTAAAACCACCTATAATGGCATATCCTGATTTCAACCAACCATTTTGTTCTTCATTGTGATGCCTCTCAAATGGGACTTGGAGCTGCCCTGTATTAGCATCAAAATGGTAGATTGAGAGTCATCAGCTATGGTTCCAGAACGTTGACAGATGCTGAGAAAAGTACCATCTTCCTTCTGGAAAACTGGAATTCCTGGCATTGAAGTGGGCTGTCAGCGAACGATTTAGAGATTATCTCTATTACAGTAAGGAGTTTGAGGTATACACTGATAACAACCCTTTGACCTATGTCCTCACTACAGCTAAATTGAATGCTACAGGTCAAAGATGGGTGGCTGAACTGGCTGACTTCAACTTTAGTATCAAGTATAGGCCAGGAAAATGGAATGCGGATGCAGATGGATTATCAAGAATGCCAATAGAGCCTGAACAGTTCATGCAAGAATAGTCTGAAGAAGTCAGTCTAGAAGCTATTGTGAGCACCACTCAAGCAGTACAAGTGCAGCATGAGGAATGCACACCGTTGTGGTGTCCGTTGACTGTAGCAACTACCGTGAAAGCACCAGAACAAGCTCACCCTATGTACATCCAACAGTTATCAAAAGAAACAATCTGGAAAGCTAAATGGGAAGATCAGATAATTAGCAGAATTCTACCTTATGTGGAACAAAACCGGTTTCCAAGGAAGAGAGAAAGAGATACGGAGTCACCAGCAGTAGCAGTCTTATGTAGAGAACGGGTGAAGCTCTAACTCAGCACAGATGGTATCATAGTATCATAGTTTTTAAGGTTGAAGGGAGACTCTAAGTCCATCTAGTTCAACCCGTAGCCTAACATGTTGATCCAGAGGAAGGCAAAAAACCCCAATGTGGCAAACAAGTTCCAATGGGGAAAAAATTTCCTTCCTGACTCCACATCCGGCAATCAGACTAGTTCCCTGGATCAATACCCTGTCATAAAATCTAATATACATAACTGGTAATATTAAATTTTTCAAGAAAGGCGTCCAGGCTCTGCTTAAATGTTAGTAGTGAATCACTCATTACAACATCATGCGGCAGAGAGTTCCATAGTCTCACTGCTCGTACAGTAAAGAATCCTCGTCTGTGATTATGATTAAACCTTCTTTCCTCAAGACGTAGCGGATGCCCTCGTGTTCCAGTCGCAGGCGTAGGTGTAAAAAGAGCTTTGGAAAGGTCTCTGTACTGTCCCCTCATATATTTATACATTGTGATTAGATCCCCCCTAAGCCTTCGTTTTTCCAAACTAAATAACCCCAAGTTTAATAACCTGTCTTGGTATTGCAGCCCACCCATTCCTCTAATAATCTTGGTCGCTCTTCTCTGCACCCTCTCCAGTTCAGCTATGTCCTTCTTATATATCGGTGACCAGAATTGTACACCGTATTCTAAGTGCGGTCGCACTAGTGACTTGTACAGAGGTAGAACTATATTTTTTTCATGAACACTTATACCTCTTTTAATACATCCCATTATTTTATTAGCCCTGGCAGCAGTTGCCTGACACTGTCCACTAAAGTGAAGTTTACCATCCACCCATACACCCAAGTCTTTTTCTGTGTCTGTTTTACCCAGTGTTCTACAATTAAGTACATAATCATAAATGTTATTTCCTCTACCCAAGTGCATGACCTTACATTTATCTACATTAAACTTCAATTGCCACTTCTCAGCCCAATCCTCCAATTTACATAAATCTCCCTGTAATATAAAGTTATCCTCCTCTGTATTGATTACCCTGCAGAGTTTAGTATCATCTGCAAATATTGAAATTCTACTCCGCATGCCCCCAACAAGGTCATTTATAAATATGTTGAAAAGAAGCGGGCCCAATACTGACCCCTGTGGTACCCCACTATGAACTGAGACCCAGTCCAGGTACGTACCATTAATAACCACCCTTTGTTTCCTATCACTGAGCCAGTTTTTAACCCAGTTACACATATTTTCCCCTATCCCCATTATTCTCATTTTATGTACCAACCTTTTGTGTGGCACCGTATCAAAAGCTTTTGAAAAGTCCATATACACAACATCCACTGCATTTCCCTGGTCCAGGCTTGAACTTACCTCTTCATAGAAGCTGATCAAATTAGTTTGACAGGATCGATCCCTCATAAACCCATGTTGATACTCTGTCATAAGGTTATTTTTCTTGAGATACTACAGTATAGCATCTCTCAAGAAACCCTCAAGGATTTTACCAACCATAGAGGTTAAACTTACCGGCCTATAATTTCCCGGCTCAGTTTTTGTCCCCTTTTTGAATATTGGCACCACATTTGCTATGCGCCAGTCCTGCGGTACCGACCCTGTTATTAAGGAATCTGAGAAGATTCTATCCTGTATAGAAAGAGGACAGAAGCAACAGCTAGTACTACCAACAAGATACCATCGACTGGTCTTCAAAGAACTACATGAAGACATGGGACATCTAGGAGTAGAAAGGACTACAAATTTTGGTTTGGGAACTGTTCTTCTGGCCGTACATGCAGAGAGATATGGAGAAGTTTGTGACCAGAGAGTGTGGTTGTTTGAAAGATAAGCGTTCTAACACACCAACTCGAGCACCTATGCGCAACATCCAAACGACTTGCCCATTTGAGCTGGTTTCAGTTGACTTTTTGCATCTGGAGACGTGTAAAGGTGGATATGAATACATCTTAGTAGTGATGGACCATTTTACTCGATTTGCTCAAGCATATTCAACCACCAATAAGTCTGGCAAGACGGCGGCAGAAAAGATTTTCAATGACTTTGCTCTGATGTTTGGGTTCCCAACCAGACTACATCATGATCAAGGAAGAGAATTTGAGAACCAGCTATTTGCCAAGTTAGGAAAATTCTGTAGGATCCAGAGATCTCACACTACACCCTATCATCATGAGGGTAATGGGCAAGTGTAACGCTTCAACCGTACATTATTGTCAATGTTGAGAACATTAACAGCTGACCAGAAAAAGGATTGGAAGAATTCTGTATCGAAAGTGGTGCATGCCTACAATTGTACCAAGAGTGAAGCAACAGGTTATTCACCATTCTTTCTGTTTGGTCATTCTCCAAGATTACCCATTGATATAATGTTCGATACTCCAGTTTCAGAGACTTATAAGACATACCCTGACTATGTTCGGAAATGGAAGGAACAGATGGCATAAGCTTATAACATAGCATCGAAAATAGTTACAGAAGAGCAAAACAAGAGCAAAGAATACTATGATCGGAAATATCATGGAGTGGAATTGATACCTGGAAGTCGGGTGCTAGTCAGAAACATACGTGAGAAAAGAGGTCCAGGAAAGCTTCGTTCGTACTGGGAAGACTAGGTATATGTGATCAGCAAGATGATGTCCGATACCAGCCGAGTTTGAGATCAGACAGAAAGCGGGAGACAACAAAACTAGAATAGTGCATCGGAACTTGCTACTACCCTATGATTACCTCCCACCGCAGCAAGACATTCCAGAAGTGAATCAATGCCGATCAAAAACAGCAAAGAGAATACCACAGATTGACGATTCTGAGGTGGACAGTGACCTTGAAAGTTCAGATGATCAGACTTTTGTACTTGAAAGTAAACTAAGTCAGGAAGCTCCAGAATTTCTACCAAGAAACTCAACGGAGGTCAATTTCCAATGTGATGATCAAACACCACTTGCTGGAGATATAGATAGGAATCTAGGATCAGAGGAATCATTGGAACATACAGAACTTGATGATCCAACAGAAGATTCAGAACCTACAGATATAGATCAAAGAGCATCGAACGAAGTTCTGGAATTGAATTCAGAGGAAGAATCGGTATCAGCGGAACAACCTTGCAGGAGGACTTCAACTCGAAGTTAGAAGACCAATGATGCTGACCTATGATACACTAGGTGAACCGAGCAGAGTACCAAGGACTGTTGAGTTGAAACAGGTATCACTGCCTATGGATCAGGTAAGCCTACCTGAGTGGTATCTCAGTGATGTACTTTACCTGAGATTTTACCTGATTGAATAGACTCCTTGCCTGAACTTAAATTAAAAGACTCTGTAATCACAAAGCATGATAACCGTAGGTGAGACTTATAAGTTATGACTAGTTAGCCTTAGCTGGTTGAAGACGGACGGAAAGCTCCAGCTGAAGAGATGTTGATTTAAGTTGTTTTATGTTTTGCAGGAGATCTACAAGCAAGAGTGAGTTAGGATCAGATTGTGGTTAATATTGAACACGATGTTATGATTTTTAGCACCTTTTTCCATATACACAGATAAGGGACAATAACTCCTAGGATGGGCTAGACCATAGAGAAAGAATATGAATGTCAGGACGACATTAAATTAGGAGGGAAGAGTGTTACCCATAGAAGCTGTATTGTGATATAGAATCAGCTAGCAACTAGCGGGATTAATAATGTGAAAAGGAGACAGGAAGTAGTTGTGGAGCTCCAGAGAATGCTGGGAAAAGGGAGTGATGTCCATGAGAACAAGGAAAAAACATCTGTGAGTTTTGAGGGAACAGACCAGAGGGTTAGATCAGAGTTTTTCTTGAGAAACAGTGGATATAAATAAGGAGGCTCGGGATAGACAAGATTCTGTATTATCTGAAGAGAGGAGTAGAGGGACAACACGGACTATTTTCTTCCTACCACACCTCCATTGTATGAGGCAAGTACAGACTGCACAGTTCTAGACACACTTTGAAGAGGACTGATCTGTGAGGAGAAACGCTTTGTATAGAGTTGTTGATGAGTTATCCTATGAAGAGAAATAATGTCATGTATTGGAAAGAAGTTGAATAAAATTCCAATAGTTACCTTCACATTTGAATTGTGTGATAACTGGGCCTGAAGATCCTGCCCTCCCTTTACTGTACAGAAGAATAGTGGTCGCTCCTGTGTAAGATTTCCCTGGGATTCCAGAAGAACTCATGTAAAGTATAAGCCTTCACATGCTGAGGGTCGTTCTTGCAACAATAGCTGTCCCTGGGTACTATGGCTAAGTTAGGGCTATCCAAGAGCTGTCCCTGGATTGTAGGGCTAAGTGCGCTGTCCCTGGATTGTAGGGCTAAGCGCTGTCTCTGGGGTGTAAATCCTACCACAAGCTTCCACACAGACATCATAGACCCACAACATTCCATACCCGCAATATTATAGACTTACAAAATCCAACTGTAGCGACCTCGGGGCCTTATGGTACTCGTCACCGGGCCAGTGGTTCCTTGGGGTAGCTGTGACTGGCCTGACCCGGTTTCGTGACCCAGTCAGCTACATGTTAAATAAGAACACCAAGCTGACAAGTGTCCAATACAGATGGGGATGTAAGTGACGGGCCCCTGGGAAGTGTGTCACCGGTTGCAGCGGTGACTGGGGTCACGGCCTCTGCCGCCGCCGACCCTTCCTGCGACTAGTCCTCTCCCAAGGGCAGTACTGGATGGGGAGTGGAGATGCTTCACAGCGCCACCCGCGGGATGTTGCCAGGAACTAGCCGCTGCTGCACAGTCTCTCTTCGGGGCTGGTGTTATGTGCAGCCTGGATGGTATTGCTCCCCACGGGCGGAGCGGGGTACCCCAGGAGGTTGGTGAGAATGGGGGGCGGCAGTTACTCAGAGTCACCAGGTGCGGGTTCCAGTCACTTTTACTGGCTCACGTGGTATCACACCCCAGTTGCTGGTCCTCACCATCAGAGACTCTGGTCGCTTCCCGGGAAGGTCAGAGGCTGGATCCGGTTTGGTAATCTGTGGCCTTTCTCCTCCATGCACAACTCTGTACTCTTCCCCGGTCTCGGTCCGCACGGCCGGCAGCCTGGGCCTCTCGTGGGTCGGACCTCTATCCCCCTCTTTCAGGCTCACTCTCTGCTGCCGCACCTTAGCCACCCGAATTAGGGCTCTGTACCTCTCTTGTGCCCAGTCCTGTCTCTCTGGAGACTGCTCCCTTTTAGTCCACAATTACAGCTGCCGGGTCCCGTCTCTCTAGATGTTACTGGCCCCCAGCTTGGTGGAGCTGTCTTTTCGGTGTTACATCCAGACAGCTCTGTTCTGCCTCCCTGAAGGCCTGATAGCCTCCCCATCAGGGAGCTGCACCACTGTGCGTCTGCTCTCTCGTGTCCAAGTTTATTCTGAGATAAAGTGAAACTGTTTTCTACTCCTAACTGCTCATGCCCCCACGTTTGCAAGTTGCTATGGCAACCTGGGTCTGCTAAGAACTGGCTGAGTCACTTCCTGTGTCTGTAGAAATATTGTTAACCCTTTCCTAGTGATTGCTTCTCCCTGCTGTATGGTGGTGTGAGGTGTGTGTAGAACTTACTAGATTAGCATCTTGACCTGACAGGGAAGGATATGATATAACCTGTAGCGACCAGTCTCGGGCGCTACACAACCACAGCCATCCCTACATTACACCTACTCTGCCCAAATCCCACTATCCTTTGCCATTTTTTATCTGCAGCTTCTCATTGTCGCAGTGAACGGGAACTAAAGATGAAGAGCGCACGTTACACCTACCAGGAGCCCAGACGTTCTAACATTTGCCTAGGCAGATGGCAACTTCTTTAGCTCATACGTAGTACAAACTGTTGGAAAATTGCAAAAAAACACAATCAGTGGTTTGTTGTTTATTTTGCGTTTTTTGTTTTGTATTTAAGATTTATTACGGGCCAAAGTTTCTTGAAAGATGACTATGCCTTGTATCTTTCAGTCTTCATATCCTACTTACAAAACAGTAGTATATTACAGTACCTAATGTCTGTAGCTTTTGAATGTACACCTACTTTAATCTCGGTATTCACTATTAAGTCTTATTTCTTCTTTTGAAGAATTGCATTTTCCAAGAATGGGGAAATGACCATTGAACCATATAACGCCAATGTAGTCATAGGCCAAAGAGTAAAACTCAGCAATTCCGACATTGCAAGAATTAATAAATTGAACCATTGCCCTCAAGAAAATCCTTTGACAGGTAAGCTCAAAATTAAGTTGTTGGTGGGTAATCTATAATAATGTGTTGAGTTGTACAAACCTAGTCAAAGAAATTGCTATTGTTTCTTTGTTATGGCGCGCTCACACATCCGGTTCTTTGCCAGTTTGACGGATGCACGCCAGTACAGTATGATACAGTACAGTGGCAGCGCCGCAACTTCCAGGTCACATGCTCCGGTCACATGACAGCATGTGACCGGCGCTTGTTGCGCTGCCACTGCACTGTATACACTGTACTGGCGTGCGCCGCATCCGTCAAACTGGCGAAAAGCCAGAAGTGTGAGTGCGCCCTTAATCTCTATTTAAAGATTTTCTTTTGCCCTTAAGTAGCACTGACTCGTTACTCCTTTTTTTTTTTTTTTCCTTTTTTTTTTTCTCTACGTAGTTTAGTCCTCTAGGCAGAACTCTGTTGGTTACTGCTCGAAAACGATATAAACTACCGCAGGAGGATCATTTTCATAATTTAATCCACCTTGAAAGTTTAGCCCTGTTAATGATTTACCAAAGCAGAGGCCACAGGAGTGCTGAGGACTTTCTGACTTCTCATAGACTTTGCTGGGGAAGCAAAACGCATGCATTTTGTCAATGACACAGTGCAGTTTTAAAATGCAGCCAAAACGCAGGAAAAAAAGCACATGGCCTAACAGGTCACATTTACTGAAGTAAGAAGCTTTTCCAATTAAAAACAACTTTTTACAGGCCATTTTACATATTAACAGAGGACCCCTACTTTCATATTACAGTCACAATTCTTACATCTATTGAACTTTTTAATTTTTGGTTAGTTTCTGTTTGAATTTCTTTGCATGATCTTAGAATTACACATTACATAGCAGGGACACATATATAAGATTATCTCAACATAGGAAGTGTTTAGTTTAAGGTTTTTTTTTTTTTTTTTTTTTTTTTTTTAAATCCCATCCAATTGGGGAACATTTTTATTATTCCAAGATCTATTAATTAAAATTAACTTTGGAAACCGTAGTGTGTGTGTGTGTGTGTGTGTGTGTGTGTGTGAATTTTTTTACGGGGGTTTTATTCTATTTTCCCCAGGTTTAGACTTTCACGTGTGCTTTAATATGCAATACTGAATCTACAGTTTTGGGCACTCTGCCTTAGGCCAGTGTCACACTTGCGATTGCCTTGCATATGTCTTGTGCTAGTATCGCGGTGCATGACCTGTCACGGACTCGCACTCTCCTCACAGGAGCGGGTCAGCTGCATAGAGATGCATGCAACTGACCCACTCCTGTGAGAAGAGCAGTGTGTGAGTCCATGCCACGTGATGGAACGCGAGACTCATGCGAGGCAATCGCAAGTGGGACACTGGCCTTAGGGCACGTTCCCACGTAGCAAAAATACAGCAGATTTTTCCCCTTTGTGTGTGCTTCAAATCTGCTGCATCAAGCCATACCAGCACTGTGCACGAGATGTTAAGTCTTATGCACATGCTTCAAAAAAAAATTCTGTCTTGAAAACTGATCAATGCATACAGCAAGCATTATTGGTAGAGTTGAGCGGATCGGTTATAATCCGGGTCCGGCGGATCCGGATCGGGTTGCCGCAGAAGTCCGGATCCGATCCGGAATCCACGTCAATGTAAATCAATGGGGGGAGAGAGAGAGAGAAGAAAAAAAAAAAAACTGATCCGGATTGTGCACCCCGAATCCCGGGTACTGGTCTGACTCGGATCGGGCTCTCAAACCGTGCGGATTCGGATCCACTCAACACTAATTATTGGGAGTCACCAGAAAGCTGGGTGGAAATGCGGTAACAAAAGCATTCTGAATGCTAGAGCTTACCAGTACAGACAAACAGGTTGGAAATGTTGCTGATTTCCACAGCAGAAAATCTGTAGCAGTAAAGTCCGCTGTGAAAATCTGCAGCATAGAGTTGAACATTTACAGATGTGAATTCGGTCTTCTCTGCAGCATACAGAGATGTCAAAAAATGTAATCAGTACTACTCGTACTGAAATTAAACCGCCACATAACCTAAAATTTCATAATTATTATTTTTTTTTTTTTTTATGAAGCTCTTCTAGGTGGCCTTACAGACTTTGTGCTTAATGCAGTTAATGATCTGTCTATCTCAGTTTGTGCTGAAGCACACTTGGATTCTTCAAATTTATCTGATGTTGTGAAATCCAACTCATTGACGGCTTCTAACTTGTCCTCAAGTGAAGCATTTACTACAGTCTCTCCTCCTACAACTAACAAATCCGAAGGTGGCACAATGGACCTCCATTCTTCTAATTCGGGGCCCAAGACTTTCCCGGCCTCCACTTCATTTCCAAATCAAAAGTCCAAATCTGTACAGACTAATATTCTGAACTGTTCCACTCAGGAACCCACCCACTCAATTACAGACTTCAGAAAGCCTAAAGGAAATGCTACGTTAGAGGAAACGAGAATTGCAACCCCTAAATCAATAAAGGACAGATCTACAGTGTTAAACACTCAAAAGACCACCTTCCAGGTACCAGATGACCACAGGACAGGTTTTACTACTAAGATTTCTTCTCTAGGTTCTTCAGACAGTAATTCAGAGTTCAGTTCATCTGACAGTACTCCAACAGTTGCCATCATTAAGGAAAGTTCCTTAACTGAGAGAGTACAGGAGACTACGAATAATGATCATATACTGGAAGGAAAGTCCATTTTGCAAACTTTAATTTCTCAGAGTGGTGAAGTGCAACAACAGACCACAACTGAAAATGGAAGGAGTTCATCTGGATTAGGTGTCAATATGTCTTCTAATCGGGACAATGGACAAGTAAAGAAAAATAGCCTCCTAACCATTTTCAGGAACAGGACTTTAGCAGAGAAGACATCAGTTTCCCAATCATCTAGGCACCCGCTAACTGGTGATAAATTAATATATTCATCTAATAAAAGAAGTTCCAGGATCATTGAACCTTTGTGTGGATTTGAACATGGATTATGCGGATGGAAGCAAAGCGCTGAAGATGATTTAGACTGGACGCTTAGTTGGGGAAGTATTAATGTTAATTCTGGGCGTTTTGTACCTGGAGGTTAGTTTTGCCTTTTTACAAAATAAAGGTCTCACATTTTGAATGTTTAGATTTTCATTTCATGTACAATATGTTGTCTCTTATTAGGCTTTCACCTGTCTGTAAAGAGCCGCCTGGAAGTAAGAGTCTCAAGGCAAAGAGCTTTACTTCTGAAGCCTATACTTCAGCCATCTAAGTGTATCACGTTTTGGTATGGTTCCCGACACAATATTATGGGTAAGTTCAACAATAATGCAAATGTGGAGTTTATTTTTATATATATAATTTTTTTAATGAATATTAAAGATTAAAAATTTAAAAGCAGCAGAGTGTCAACATCCTATAGATAATATAAAGCAATAGAGCATGAATATATAATATATTGTATGTGTATGAATATATATATATATAATATATATATATATATACTAGCTGTACTACCCGGCTTCGCCCGGGTTAATAACTGTTGTTAACAAAATAGAATGTATTAACGCCCGGGATAGTAACTGTCTCTCTGTTTCTCTCCCATTCTCGGTCTGTCTCCCCCTCTGTATGTATCTCTGTCTCTCTCGCTCTATCTCTGTCTGTCTGTCTCTTTCCCTGTCTGTCTCTGTCTTTCTCCGTCTGTCTATCTATCTCTGTCACTTTCCTTGTCTGTCTCTTTCCCTTTCTTTCTCTGTCTCTGTTTCCCTGTGTCTGTCTCTTTGTCTGTGTCTCTTTCCCTGTCACTATCTTTGTAAGTGTCTGTCTCTTTGTGTCTGTCTCTTACTCTGTCTGTCTGTTTCTTACCCTGTCTGTGTCTGCCTCTTTCCCTGTCTGTCTGTCTCTTTCCCTGGCTGCATTGTGACACGCCAACATTCCATATAAGGGCGTGGCTGCGCATTCTTCTGAAGTTCTGGCATACATATATATATATATATATATATATATATATATATATATATATATATATATATATATATATATATATATATATATATATATATATATATATATATATATATATATATAATATATATATATATAAATAATGTGCAGCTCTATAAGTTAGAATATCATCAAAAGTATCTTTATTTCAGTAATTCAATACAAAATGGGAAGCACATTATATAATATGTCATTACACACAGAGGGATCTATTCCTATATATTATATACTATGTGCAATACAGGGTAATATTGTGGTACCGTGTTATCCGGAAAAATCAATTGAAATACTATGTCCCAAGAATGATAAAAGTATTTTAGGAGTGATACATTTTATAGGCTAACCAGAAAAATTATATTAGCAAGCTTTCAGAGCACAAAGGTTCCTTCTTCAGGCAAATTACAACTGAAATTTGTAAATTGCCTGAAGGAGCCTTTGTGCTCTGAAAGCTTGCTAATATATTTTTTTCTGGTTAGCCTATAAAGGTATCACTCCTAAAATACTTTAATCATTATTGGGACATAGTATTTCAATTAATATATATTATATAGAGTCATTACACACAGAGGGATCTATTTAAAGTGTTTCTGGTAATGTTGATGATTATGGCTTACAGCCAGGGGCGTAACGATCGCGGTCGCAGAGGGCGCCACTGCGACCGGGCCCGCAGGGTTATAGGGGCCCGGCAGCCGCTCTGCAGAGCCGGCTGCCGGGCCCCTATGTGTAGTGCCGCTGTGTAGTGGCCGACTGTGAGATCGTTAGGGGGCCGGCCTGTGAGTCAGGGGGGCCCAGTGTCAGCAGGGGGCAGAGGGGCCCCTGATCTGGAGAGGCCACCAGGCGTTCCTGACCTGCTGCAGAGGAGATGTGCTCCTGCACGGCAGACGGAAACCATCCCTACCAGGACCTGCGATGATATCACGCCCATGTGACTGTGTGGGAGGAGACACAGGATGTCGGGGAGAAAGCAGGAGAAGATACTTCGAACACATGAGTGGTAATGAGAAAAGAGGGGACATGAGGGGAGGGGCTGCAGGGGGAGTGGGATATGAAGGCTGCAGACTGTGACAGAAGCATGTGAAGGGTGCAGAGTGTTTGAGATGTGTAAGTTGGGGTACAGGCAGGGTGAGATATGTGGGTCAGGGTGTGTGTGTGTGATATGGGGGTGCAGGCTGTATAGGGAGCAGGGTGTGTGACATATGGGGGCAGGGGCGTAACTACCGCAGTCGCAGGGGTCAGAAGGAGCAGAGAGGTACTTGTTTTTTTATTTTGCTGGCTGCATGACACATATAGGCCCGGGGAAGCTGCCTGCATGATACATGGAGGCCCTGGTGGGGCTGGCTGGCAGGCTGCATTACACATAGAAGCCCTGGGGGCTGGCTGTATGACACATGGAGGCCCTGGGGGGGCTGGCTGGCAGGCTGCATTACACATAGAAGCCCTGGGGGCTGGCTGTATGACACATGGAGGCCCTGGGGGGCTGGCTGCATGACACATGGAGGCCCTGGGGGGGCTGGCTGCATGACACATGGAGGCCCTGGGGGGGCTGGCTGCATGACACATGGAGGCCCTGGGGGGGCTGGCTGCATGACACATGGAGGCCCCTGGGGGGGCTGGCTGCATGACACATGGAGGCCCTGGGGGGGCCAGCTGCATGACACATGGAGGTCCTGGGGAAGCTGGCTGCATGACACATGGAGGCCCTGGGGGGGCTGGCTGCATGACGCATAGAGGCCCTGGGGGGGCTGGCTGCATGACGCATAGAGGCCCTGGGGGGGGCTGGCTGCATGACACATGGAGACCCTGGTGGGGCTGGCTGCATGACACCTGGTGGGGCTGGCTGC